>NC_137827.1:1096180-1131180 GCF_963921795.1 Nannobrachium achirus
CCATAACTTTTTTTCGCAGAGTTTCCGGCAGAGCAGGCCTCTCATTCTGTGTACCTTAATGACCAAATGAATAGAAAAAACAAAAATAAAAAGTATGTCATGACGTCACAGGTAAAACCCTATTCTTTGAGCTTTTGGGCCTGTGGCTCCCCGGCTATAACCATTGCTCCAAAGGGACATCCCTATGGAATGAGTGCAGATACTAGACTTGTGAGGCTTCAGGCTGGGGCTGCGACTCTCTCCACCACATGTAATTATATGGACTTATGTCAGTGTCTGCCTCTGTTTAAACCTGTAGTCCAATTAGGGACCAGCAATTCTGGCAACGTCATTATTAGCAGCCAATGAGGGACCAGCATTCCCGGTGGCATCACCAGTGGTGAGTGCACCTCGTGGCACACTCTGCTGGAGCACAAGCAGACCATGTATGGCCTGCTTGTTCACAAGGCGCAAGCTGGCACCTGGACAGAATGCACTTCTAGTTTAGTATGTTTTGATGGGTAACGTTCCATTAGGATGATTCCTATTGGCTGTCGTTAACGGACAACTTAGTTTTTTTACAACAAGGGTTCATATTTTGGATTGTAATTAAAGAAAAGAAAAAGTGAGTGTTAAAATGTTTTCATTTGCTTTGTTCTATTTATCGCGTTTACCGTGCTAAAATGTGGGGCATGCGTACGCATTGGGGCATGCATACAAGTGGCTAAATATGTCTTTTTACACACAATAAGCCAGCAGTTTCTTTATTGCTATTTACAGTAACACTTCTAGCCCCCATAAGTCACTTCCAACTATGAAAGTTTGCGTTGTATCTTGGGAATGGACTTATTCAGTGTAAATTACATATTTAGCCACTTGTACGCATGCCCCCAACCACTGAAATAAGAATCTCTAGAAAGAAGGAAATTAAATCATTTTAACACTCACCTTTTATATTCTTTAATTACAATCTAAAATATGAATCCTTGTTGTAAAAAAACTAAAGTTGTCCTTTAACACAGGTGTGTTCTATTCATATTAGGGCGTGTCCTCTAGGTTTTCTCTAAGTGGGTGCTGTGACTCCCTAGGGTGCCTTGCTGCCAGTGTAACGGAGGTGATCCCAACCTCCCCACCCGGTTTCGAACCCGGGTCTCCCACTTGAAAGTCCAATATCTTAACCATTAATCCAAAGGGATATCCCTATGGAACGAGGGCAGATACTAGACTTTTGAGGCTTCAGGCTGGGGCTGCTACTCTCTCCGCCACACCAGCCCAGGGTGCTCAGAATAGATTGATAATGTTTGGAATTCATCAATATAACTTCAGTTTAGACTTAATAAAACACACCTGAGTTGCACTGTACTTTTATTTTCCATCTAATCTAAATGATTTGCACTCTCCCACAGTTCATCCACATACCGTTGGGTGGGTCTCTGTCTCCACCCTGTGGCTGTTTGTTAGAACTGCACCTCTCTCTCTCTCTCTCTCTCTCTCTCTCTCTCTCTCTCTCTCTCTCTCTCTCTCTGTGTCTCGGTGTCTCTCTCTCATGTGGAACGGTGGAGGTGCTTTAGAGGGCGTCTGAACATCGGAGCATATTATTGGTTCATTTATCATATTTTGAAGCCCGTCGGTTGGACGGTCGCGCCACAAATAATCACCTGATGATTGATGGCAGGCAGAGCCAATCACACTGACCCACGCCCCTCCCCTCCCCTATTCACATGGCTGACAAGTTACTAAGTACACTTACTTTTTATTTAAAGGGATATTTCACTTTCAGTTTGGGGTCATTTTAACTTCCAATCGATGAGCAGGTTGGTGCCTTGCATGGATTCCTTCTGGTGTGTGTGAATGGGTGAATGTAATGAATGTGTGTGTGAATGGGTGAATGTAATGAATGTGTGTGTGAATGGGTGAATGTAATGAATGTGTGTGTGTGAATGGGTGACTGTAATGAATGTGTGTGTGAATGCGTGAATGTAATGAATGTGTGTATGAATGGGTGAATGTAATGAATGTGTGTGTGAATGGGTGAATGTAATGAATGTGTGTGTGTGTGTGTGTGTGTGTGTGTGTGTGTGTGTGTGTGTGTGTGTGTGTGTGTGTGTGTGTGTGTGTGTGTGTGTGTGTGTGTGTGTGAATGGGTGAATGTACTTGGATAAAGGCGTTATATAAATGCACCATTTACCCAGGCTTTTGTGTTTGACTCCAGACAGTGTTTAAGTTTAGGTTGCTTCGTTGTGTGTTTAGATGTTTGATATGAACTGACCAATGGGTGTCCTGGAGTTGGAACATAATCGCTGTCCACAACATTTTTTGAGGACACAAAGGCCAAATGCCAGGGCAGGAAGGCCATCAAATAAATCAAGATTTTAGTCCATTGAAAGAATTTGGTGAATTTAAGTGTTAGGGATGATAACCTAATATGCAGTGAAATAGATAAATGGTGGTATTTACAATCTGATCCATGCTCAGCCCTGCACCAATCAAAGTCACTGGATTGGTTTAAAGATGGGGACTCGGCGGAGTTAAGATTTCAGAATCTCAAAAAATATATATATAAAACACTGTTGTCTACATGATAAGAAAGAGACACTGGTGTCTACTGTCTACATATTGACCAGAAAGAGACCCTGGTGTCTACTGTCTACATATTGACCAGAAAGAGACACTGGTGTCTACTGTCTACATATTGACCAGAAAGAGACACTGGTGTCTACTGTCTACATATTGACCAGAAAGAGACAGAGCAGAAAGTGGTCCAGTCAGCTGGGCCATTAAGGCCACTGTGGCCTCAGGTCATGCCATTGGTTTGAGGGGCATTAAGACCACTGTGGTCTCAGGTCATGCCATTGGTTTGAGGGGCATTAAGGCCACTGTGGTCTCAGGTCATGCCAGTGGTTTGAGGGGCATTAAGGCCACTGTGGTCTCAGGTCATGCCATTGGTTTGAGGGGCATTAAGGCCACTGTGGTCTCAGGTCATGCCATTGGTTTGAGGGGCATTAAGGCCACTGTGGTCTCAGGTCATGCCATTGGTTTGAGGGGCATTAAGGCCACTGTGGTCTCAGGTCATGCCAGTGGTTTGAGGGGCATTAAGGCCACTGTGGCCTCAGGTCATGCCAGTGGTTTGAGGGGCATTAAGGCCACTGTGGCCTCAGGTCATGCCATTGGTTTGAGGGGCATTAAGACCACTGTGGTCTCAGGTCATGCCATTGGTTTGAGGGGCATTAAGGCCACTGTGGTCTCAGGTCATGCCATTGGTTTGAGGGGCATTAAGGCCACTGTGGTCTCAGGTCATGCCATTGGTTTGAGGGGCATTAAGGCCACTTGTGGCCTCAGGTCATGCCATTGGTTTGAGGGGCATTAAGGCCACTGTGGTCTCAGGTCATGCCATTGGTTTGAGGGGCATTAAGGCCACTGTGGTCTCAGGTCATGTCATTGGTTTGAGGGGCATTAAGGCCACTGTGGCCTCAGGTCATGTCATTGGTTTGAGGGGCATTAAGGCCACTTGTGGCCTCAGGTCATGTCATTGGTTTGAGGGGCATTAAGGCCACTGTGCCCTCAGGTCATGCCATTGGTTTGAGGGGCATTAAGGCCACTGTGGCCTCAGGTCATGTCATTGGTTTGAGGGGCATTAAGGCCAAACTGAGGGGTGACAGCAGCCATGGCCTTCATGGCCTCCATGAAACTCCTGTCCTGGTTAGAGTTCTCAACGGGCCTGAAAATTAAGGCCTGGCCCTAACTGGGCCCTAACTGGGTCGGCCCGAGGCCCTACCCGGCCCTACTAGTTAGCATACATTTTAGGCCCTACCCTACCCTACCCTACCCTACCCTACACTGGGTGAAAAGAGAGATTATCTGACATATACTGGTAGAGTATATGACAGTTTATTTACAGGTATACTGGGCATATACCGACATTATTGGGTATATACTTTTTGAGGGATATTCTGGAATATTCCTCTGTATTCAGTGATAATAGGTGATATACTGCCCCCAGCTAGACAAAGGCACACCAGGGGGTCTGGTTCATTCCTTTGACCTACAAATTGACTATTTGTTTAAAGAAAGGGGAGGAGGGCAAACAGCCCCCCTCCCAAAAAGACACATTTTAGTTTACCTTGGATATCCCAAGTATAAAGGGCTTAATTTGCCTTAACTCACATTTTCAAGTAATTACAATGTTGTAAAAAGTAGAAACTTGCAATCTCATGTACTATAATGACATTCAATGATGACTAATTAGAAACAGTTGTATAAATACATTTGACCTTATACTCTGTACTTAGTCCGTTCTTTCCCCCCTCTACAACAAACCTCTTTGCTGAAAATTGCCGATCTACAAGCTCACAATGTGTTGCATCATGACGCATTGTGAGCTTGTAGATCGGCTATTTATTTCAAAGTCTACTGTACATAAAACAGACGCTGTTTCTGACCTGGGTTCAGACAACAGTTGACGCTTTTAAAAGGGGACTTAAGACATTTCTTTTTAATAAGGCATTTGCCTAGATGGTCCTTTTGGATGCCCTGTGTGCTTTTAATTCTTCTTTTTTTTTTTACTTAATGTTCTTTTAAATCTTCCTTGAGATGTGTCTAATATGTGCACTGTTCTTAATTCATGGAATTAACAGTTTTTACCATGTTAGTTATTTTTTTTATAAATCTTTTGCTGGCTTTGTTTTGCCATTTTAATGTAGCACTTTGAGATTTGTTTCAAATATAAAGTATGTTACAAATAAAATGTATTATTATTATTACCCTTATTATTATTATTATTATTATTATTAACACCATGACAAGTACAGTAGCTCAGACCAGGCTTCCTTTATTCTGTCTTAACCAATCACTTGACTTATCAGTGTGAAAATGTGACCAATCAGGTTTCTTGCCACCACCTTTGAATTCTAAGTGCCTCACAGTCTGGCTCTCTGGCACAGTAGTAACTGCTTGCTGAAGAAGACAGAGAGGAGAAGTGTTACTTAAACGAATGGATCATTTTCAAACTGTTCGGTAAGTTGCAACTACTATAATTCTATGTAAGTAGCCTATGTTAGAGACAGGTAATAGTAGAGACATGTAACCATTTCTCAAAGCATAGCAGCTAACTAAAATAGGTGTTTGTTTTGTTTTCTGCCAAATTAAGGGGGACAAACATTGTTGATTAGATTATATTAAATTAGGTTGTATTGCTTGTTGTTCTCACATCATATTGTCTGTATTTATCAGTGACCATGTCTTTCAAACCGTGGACTGGAGGCCTTTATAACCACTTTTATGGGTTTTAACCACTTAAACATTGCATTGCATGCATTGTGGATCCATTTTGTATTGTCCCTCTGCACCAAATCTCTTCAACAAACACTGGGTGAAAAGTAAGTGAAATTATAATTATGTCTGCATATGGCTGTATGTGTCCACCAAATGCAAGAAGGCATTTATGCTTAACTAACTTTGTGAATCATTCTCTTTGTTTATAGGAGGCTGTAAGACATTTTCACAACTCGGAAAACAACGAACACAAACTATCCCCGCAAGAAAGGTAACTATTTGTTCTTTGTTGTTCTTTGCTGTATCACTGTGTAATTAAACCAATTAAATAATATCACATATTGTAGGCTAGTAAAAAGACACGCTATTAAAGTGCATTGGCTATTTGAATTGGGGGGGGGGGGAAGGGAAAGTGCATTGGCTGGAAGGGAAGAAACGGTAGACTGTGGGGGAGGTGTGAGTTGTTTTAGGGGGTGATTTCTTCACAGGAAATGCCTTTTCTGGAATACAAACTAATGTGTTGCTTCTCTCAACAGTATCAACTCACCACACAATCTTGGTGTCATGACACACGTGCTGGAGCAGGTCAGCATTGCTTTTCCTGACATAGACGGTGACTTAATAAAAGGTAAAAAAATATATAATTTCCCCATTAATGTCCTGTGTGTTTGTTGTGTTTTTTACTCATTTAGCTTTGAAGTAGTCACGCATGGCATGCTGGACCAGTTCCTGTTTTGACTGAGCCTGTGATGTGATGGGAACGTGTCACTGTTACTGCATGTCATCTTTTCGACACCGACTCTAACCCTCACCCTAACCTTAACCTCTGTGGGTGCATGTGAGTTGTCCCTGCCGACCTTGCGTGGAATAAACCCTGTTACTGACCCATAATATCAGACTGGTTATTCTAAATATCTTAGTAGTCATGATACTACAGTGTTCTATTCCTCATTTTCGTGATAACACCTTTGAACTGGTTTAAACGAAATAAATCCTAAATGCATTTTCCTTGTATTTTAAGCTGCCTGCAGGACCCATTTTGAGTCTTTGAAAAGGAGCCATCGACTGGACCAGCCAGAAAATGCTCTCCGCAAAAAGAAATTGACTATGTCAATGAAGCACCGACAAGAAAGACCAGGGTAAGTTTGGAACTGTTTTTTTTGCTGTTGTTATTATGTTTTACATGTTGTATCAATGTAATAATGGTAATTAAATACATACAATTAATTGCTATTCTATGTTTTACAGTTGCTGACCACCAGGAGTGCACATCTGGAGACAGATGAAGAAAGAGCTGTGTGGTCGCATGCATGCTGGGAGCTGATGTCAGACAAGGATGTCTATGTTGTCCAGTTTGGACGGAGAGGAAATGGGGACACTGTTCAGCCAGCGATACACTGCACAGAACTGCTCATTTTTGTAATTATTGTCCCCTTTGTGGGAGCAGAATTGTTGACAGTCGCTGTTACATTTTCATTTCGAACATTCGAACATTTTTTACGCCACCATTTTACAATTTTTTTCCCTTTTTTTTTACAATTTGTTGTTTCTTCTACAAATGTTTTCTGAATGCTGCATACTGTGAAGTTGAATATTAATCTGTTGCACATAGAACACACTGTGAAGATGTTTACAAAAGTTAAGTACAGTAGCCTACAGTACAGTAGCAACTACTGGGAAAAATATGCTGTTGGCGTATAGAATATGTTTGCACATGTACATCTGAGGATGCTCTTTTCTTTTCCTGTTGCTCTTTTGCCTTTTGCACTCTATTGCACTCCACTTTATTTTTTACGTCTTACTACTATTTACTATTTACACCTTTTTAGATTATTATTATTTTTAGATGTGGTTTGCTGTTATTATTTAGTTTTTTGATATACATGCGTTTTCATGTCAAGGATCCCCACAATTGTAATTGAAAACTGACACCATGTATGCACCATTTAAATATTTTGTAACGTTATGCTTTTCTGTTGTGTTTCTCTCAATAAAAACAATTTACCTGACTGATGCCTATTCGTTCATAAATTAATTCTATGTGACACAGTGCAACACATTTTGAGCTTGTAGATCTGCTATTTTGCTATTTATTTTTAATTGGAATACTGAATAATGATTAACTAGAATATCACTTTGAGCTTGTAGATCTGCTATTTTGCTATTTAAAAAAAAATTGGAATACTGAATAATGATTAACTAGAATATAAATATACAATAATATATAATATATAATGGACCCAATGTGGAAGGGGGGTCCACGAATACCCCCCCCCCCCCCCAATGTGGAAGGGGGGGCCACAAATACCCCCCCCCCATAAACCCCCCTCCCCCCCATAACCCCCCCCCAGTGTGGAGAGGTCACAGATCACAGCCAATCACAGCTGGCTCAGTGCACATGCTCAGTGAAAATGCAGGTACAGGGAGGGGGAAAAATCCCTCCCACCAGTGAGAAATCCTGGGACCTCCGGAGGTGTGATTTCACAGCAGGGGTTCACGAATACTTAAGTAGTGGTACAAAACGGCTATATACCGAACTGAATATTCCTGATTATCTGGCTGAATACCTCGTGTTTATGCCGGTTTATTTACTGAATATACCTGTCATAGAATGTAGTATACCGGTCCGATAATCTATCTTTTCACCCAGTGCTACCCTACCCTACCCTACCCTAAATGTCGGGTCGGGTATGGGCAGAATTTGAGAACTCTAGCCCTGGTCCACAGTGACTCTACGGCCAAAACCCTTTTCACCCGGCTGTGGTCAGGCTGCACTACCAGAGCCAGCCACCAGGGGATCAGTGAGTACATAGTGATTATAGAGTTCTAGAAGTCAGGCTCTGCTGTTGCCCTTGTCAATCCCCAGGTATGTAAGCTGCGTGTCCATTGGCTGAGGCAGTGGGGAGACTGGCAGTGTAATCAACATTGATTGGCTGCTTCACACTCCACTGCTCTTTTGATTACACTGGGGGCTCAGTGGCAAACACACACACACACACACACACACACACACACACACATACACACACACACACACACACACACACACACACACACACACACACATACACACACACACACACACACACACACACACACACACACACACACACACACACACTCAAAAGTCTACAGAGTCTGGAGAGTGACTTTGACATTCATTCGAGGAACAAAACAATGCATCGTCACAACACTGGATTGTGATGAAGCAGGGACCCCTTAGCTGAGAGAGATGAAGCAGGGACCCCTTAACTGAGAGAGATGAAGCAGGGACCCCTTAGCTGAGAGAGATGAAGCAGGGACCCCTTAGCTGAGAGAGATGAAGCAGGGACCCCTTAGCTGAGAGAGATGAAGCAGGGACCCCTTAGCTGAGAGAGATGAAGCAGGGACCCCTTAACTGAGAGAGATGAAGCAGGGACCCCTTAGCTGAGAGAGATGAAGCAGGGACCCCTTAACTGAGAGAGATGAAGCAGGGACCCCTTAGCTGAGAGAGATGAAGCAGGGACCCCTTAGCTGAGAGAGATGAAGCAGGGACCCCTTAGCTGAGAGAGATGAAGCAGGGACCCCTTAGCTGAGAGAGATGAAGCAGGGACCCCTTAACTGAGAGAGATGAAGCAGGGACCCCTTAGCTGAGAGAGATGAAGCAGGGACCCCTTAGCTGAGAGAGATGAAGCAGGGACCCCTTAACTGAGAGAGAGATGAAGCAGGGACCCCTTAACTGAGAGAGATGAAGCAGGGACCCCTTAGCTGAGATAGAGATGAAGCAGTGTTTGAAAAAAATCGGCCTGATGGTGGCGCTAGAAGAGGGTCATGTGAGAATTGATGGGTGGAGGTTGTGGTTTGGCAGGCAAGGCGAGTGTGTGACAGCATGAAGGTTGTTATGACGTCTCTCTCTCTCTCTCTACAGAGGCCTCCATCTTGTCGTATGACGGCAGCATGTACATGAAGGTTGTTATGACGTCTCTCTCTCTCTCTCTCTCTCTCTCTGTCCCTACAGAGGCGTCCATCTTGTCGTATGACGGCAGCATGTACATGAAGGTTGTTATGACGTCTCTCTCTCTCTCTCTCTCTCTCTCTGTCCCTACAGAGGCGTCCATCTTGTCGTATGACGGCAGCATGTACATGAAGGTTGTTATGACGTCTCTCTCTCTCTCTCTCTGTCCCTACAGAGGCCTCCATCTTGTCGTATGACGGCAGTATGTACATGAAGGTTGTTATGACGTCTCTCTCTCTCTCTCTCTCTCTCTCTCTACAGAGGCCTCCATCTTGTCGTATGACGGCAGTATGTACATGAAGGTTGTTATGACGTCTCTCTCTCTCTCTCTCTGTCTCTACAGAGGCGTCCATCTTGTCGTATGACGGCAGTATGTACATGAAGGTTGTTATGACGTCTCTCTCTCTCTCTGTCTCTACAGAGGCCTCCATCTTGTCGTATGACGGCAGTATGTACATGAAGGTTGTTATGACGTCTCTCTCTCTCTCTCTCTCTCTCTACAGAGGCGTCCATCTTGTCGTATGACGGCAGTATGTACATGAAGGTGGTGATGCCGGTGGTGATGCACACGGAGGCGGAGGACGTGTCGTTGAGGTTCCGCTCCCAGCGGGCCTACGGCCTCCTCATGGCCTCCACCTCGCGGGACTCCGCCGACACCCTGAGGCTGGAGCTGGACGGGGGCCGCGTCAAACTGACGGTCAACCTAGGTATCGTATGAGACGCCCACCCGAGACCCCCGATACCACTCCCCCCTTAACCCCCGCATAAACCCCCCATCACCCCCACACCCCCCACACTGGACCCAGATCACCCCCATACCACCCTTTACCCATCAGCCCCCCGTCATCACCTCTCTATCTTCTGTGCTCATTCTCATTCGTTTTTCATTCATTCGTTTTATTTATTTTTATTTTATTTATTTTTTAGTTTAGTTCGGATTTTTTAAGTGGGTTAAGGAGGGGTAAGAGATGGGACAGAGCTCTATGATTGGCTGCAAGGAGGGGTAAGGGAGATGGGACAGAGCTCTGTGATTGGCCCAGAGGAGGGGTAAGAGAGATGGGACAGAGCTCTGTGATTGGCCCAGAGGAGGGGTAAGAGAGATGGGACAGAGCTCTGTGATTGGCTGCAAGGAGGGATAAGAGGAGTGCTAGTGTTGCTCCAGCTGAGGTCCTGATGTTTGCTTCCAGCTTCATAACGTTTGATTGAATAAAAACATGAGCCTAACACCAAATGAAACATACTACTAGGAAGGGAATATCTTAAAAAGTCCTGGAATAAATTCCTTACCAAAAGAAAAAAATCTTCACCAATGTGTTCATAAAGGTGTCTAGTAACACATCTCACATCTCACAAAGACTGAAATTCAGTTTCCCTAGGAGAATCCTTGACTTAATGACTTTAATGGGACCCCAACTTTCAGTAGCTGTAACGGATTCTCCTAGGGAAACTGAATTTCAGTCTTTGTGAGATGTGTTACTAGACACCTTTACAAACACATTGGTGAAGACATTTTTTGGTAAGGAATTTATTCCAGCATATGACACTATTTCTGAAGATATTCCCTTCCTATACAGATTATAGAGAATGTATTAATTCTCTCTATATATAATAAACAATCACTTGAAAGTGAGTGAGTTTGAGTTAAAAATGCTGTTTGAAATGCTGTTGTCCATCTCATGTCAGATTGCTGTCTGATTGCATTTTATCGTTATTTCCATAGGAAAAAAAGAGGGGGGGGGGAGGGGGCGGGCAACGAAAACCAAAATGATCTACATATTTACACTTAGGACCTGAAATAAGATACTGTATAAAGCTGTGAGATCATAGCAGCAGATGTTTGAGAGTTAGTCAAGGTGCTACAAACACAGTTTACAGTTTACAGTTTAGGCATTTAGCAGACGCTTTTAATCCAAAGCGATTTACAATAAAAAGTAGGTCGGGAGTGGCTTATTGTCGGTATTAGCCGGTAACACGCGGGAGTCTGTCCCTGTTAACAATGCGCCAGACCCCTGGGAGATGGACTGCTGAGGTGGAGCGCCACACCTACCATCAGCTCCCAGTACTTTCCGCACGACTTGCCAAGCCGTGCTACTCAAACGCTGAGTTGGCGGTGCCCGGAATCGAACCCATGACCTTGTGGTACACAGGTGAGAGCTCTACCGACTGAGCTACCCAGGCACAAATAAGTACCGGGTACAATAAGCACGTAATACATCACTATAATAAACAAGATAATATGTCAGTACATTAACAACAATATAGCAATATAACAAATGCATAGGAATATCAAACTAGAAAAAAAACAATAACAAAAAGTAGACTACGCAACTAGTTAGTAAAAAACTTCTAAAAAACCCTATAAAATAAAATATAATGCTGTATAGCTTCATGTATGGTCATTGGTGGCCACTGAGGGAAGGGGGAGTGTTTCAGTAGTGCTATGGGTTTAGGTGGAGTCTGAAGAGGTGAGTCTTCAGTCCACGGCGGAAGCCAGGTAGTGAGTCTGTTGTTCTAAGTGCGACAGGGAGTTTATTCCACAGTTTGGGGGCCAGGAGGGAAAACTGTCTAGGATGAGTGGAATTTGTCCTGGGGTTTTTAGCGAGGGTTCTGTCAGCATCCCTGTGTTGGCTGATCTGAGTGAACGGGTGGGGTTGTAGGGGTTGATCAGGTTTTGGAGGTATGGATGAACCATACCTTTGCTTTGAAGGTCAGCATCAGAGTTTTCTATTCAGTGCGGGCCACAACCGGGAGCGGAGAAGGGGGGAGACGTGAACATTTTGGTTGGTTGAAGACACATGCACACACTCAAAAGACAAAAGTGTGTTGCAAATGGGATTAAGGTGCAAAATGTCAGTGCGCGTCGACGGCGTAATCCTTATAAAGTAGACTGACACAACACTGTTCTAAGTAGATTTGTGAGCCAGAGCTTGTCACTTGTCCCTGGTATAATCCATGGGTTTTGAGAGCCTGCTTAGTGAATAACAGTCTTGGTCGTGATGGGAGGCTACGGTTTGTTTGTTTGTTAGTTCTTTTGTTTGTCATTGAATTCAGCCCATGTTCTGAAGGGATACGCCCACACATCCATACACATCTAGAGAGAGTCACAGCACACATCCATACACATCTAGAGAGTCACAGCACACATCCATACACATCTAGAGAGAGTCACAGCACACATCCATACACATCTAGAGAGAGTCACAGCACACATCCATACACATCTAGAGAGAGTCACAGCACACATCCATACACATCTAGAGAGTCACAGCACACATCCATACATCTAGAGAGAGTCACAGCACACATCCATACATCTAGAGAGAGTCACAGCACACATCCATACATCTAGAGAGAGTCACAGCACACATCCATACATCTAGAGAGAGTCACAGCACACATCCATACACATCTAGAGAGAGTCACAGCACACATCCATACATCTAGAGAGAGTCACAGCACACATCCATACACATCTAGAGAGAGTCACAGCACACATCCATACATCTAGAGAGAGTCACAGCACACATCCATACACATCTAGAGAGAGTCACAGCACACATCCATACACATCTAGAGAGTCACAGCACACATCCATACATCTAGAGAGAGTCACAGCACACATCCATACATCTAGAGAGAGTCACAGCACACATCCATACATCTAGAGAGAGTCACAGCACACTTCCATACACATCTAGAGAGTCACAGCACACATCCATACATCTAGAGAGAGTGACAGCACACATCCATACACATCTAGAGAGTCACAGCACACATCCATACATCTAGAGAGAGTCACAGCACACATCCATACACATCTAGAGAGTCACAGCACACATCCATACATCTAGAGAGAGTCACAGCACACATCCATACATCTAGAGAGAGTCACAGCACACATCCATACATCTAGAGAGAGTCACAGCACACATCCATACACATCTAGAGAGAGTCACAGCACACATCCATACATCTAGAGAGAGTCACAGCACACATCCATACACATCTAGAGAGTCACAGCACACATCCATACATCTAGAGAGAGTCACAGCACACATCCATACACATCTAGAGAGAGTCACAGCACACATCCATACACATCTAGAGAGTCACAGCACACATCCATACATCTAGAGAGAGTCACAGCACACATCCATACATCTAGAGAGAGTCACAGCACACATCCATACACATCTAGAGAGAGTCACAGCACACATCCATACACATCTAGAGAGAGTCACAGCACACATCCATACACATCTAGAGAGAGTCACAGCACACATCCATACATCTAGAGAGAGTCACAGCACACATCCATACACATCTAGAGAGAGTCACAGCACACATCCATACACATCTAGAGAGTCACAGCACACATCCATACACATCTAGAGAGTCACAGCACACATCCATACACATCTAGAGAGTCACAGCACACATCCATACATCTAGAGAGAGTCACAGCACACATCCATACACATCTAGAGAGAGTCACAGCACACATCCATACACATCTAGAGAGTCACAGCACACATCCATACATCTAGAGAGAGTCACAGCACACATCCATACATCTAGAGAGAGTCACAGCAAACATCCATACACATCTAGAGAGAGTCACAGCACACATCCATACATCTAGAGAGAGTCACAGCACACATCCATACACATCTAGAGAGAGTCACAGCACACATCCATACATCTAGAGAGAGTCACAGCACACATCCATACATCTAGAGAGAGTCACAGCACACATCCATACACATCTAGAGAGTCACAGCACACATCCATACACATCTAGAGAGTCACAGCACACATCCATACACATCTAGAGAGTCACAGCACACATCCATACACATCTAGAGAGTCACAGCACACATCCATACATCTAGAGAGAGTCACAGCACACATCCATACATCTAGAGAGAGTCACAGCACACATCCATACATCTAGAGAGAGTCACAGCACACATCCATACATCTAGAGAGAGTCACAGCACACATCCATACATCTAGAGAGAGTCACAGCACACATCCATACATCTAGAGAGAGTCACAGCACACATCCATACACATCTAGAGAGTCACAGCACACATCCATACACATCTAGAGAGTCACAGCACACATCCATACACATCTAGAGAGTCACAGCACACATCCATACACATCTAGAGAGAGTCACAGCACACATCCATACATCTAGAGAGAGTCACAGCACACATCCATACACATCTAGAGAGAGTCACAGCACACATCCATACATCTAGAGAGAGTCACAGCACACATCCATACATCTAGAGAGAGTCACAGCACACATCCATACACATCTAGAGAGTCACAGCACACATCCATACACATCTAGAGAGTCACAGCACACATCCATACACATCTAGAGAGTCACAGCACACATCCATACATCTAGAGAGAGTCACAGCACACATCCATACATCTAGAGAGAGTCACAGCACACATCCATACATCTAGAGAGAGTCACAGCACACATCCATACATCTAGAGAGAGTCACAGCACACATCCATACATCTAGAGAGAGTCACAGCACACATCCATACATCTAGAGAGAGTCACATCACACATCCATACATCTAGAGAGAGTCACAGCACACATCCATACACATCTAGAGTCACAGCACAGCTGAGACAAATCTACACCAAAGACCATCCTTTTCCAACTGCTTTTTGAAGAACCCCAAAGGTGCTGAGACTTTCTTCAGTCCATCATTTAACAGGACGTTCTGTAGGACAATTAACCCTTCTTTCATTTCACATCTCACTTTCTTCTTAAGTCCAGTTGTTCTGTATCATCTTACAGTAGGCCTGTTTGATTTGATTTGATTCACTGTTTGGTTTACTTTCTTCATTTCCGTTGCTCCTCCTCTGTGTCGATGACGCTGTGTTCTCTATGGCAGTCTGTATGCTTTCCGGGTGCCATTTTATACTTTCAGCTCTGAACTCCATTACCCATCATGCTTTGTGAAAAGATGGTATTCACCCCTTCAAAGGCATCGAGCCTGCGGCCCGTACGGCGAACAGCCCGAGAACAGAGCCCAGAAACACCTGCAGATGGCTCCGCCCCTTTCCCCACAACACCGTTGATTGACTACCTTTTTTTAACAAACACTCTCTGTGTTACGAACAATACAGAAGTGTAGCTTTCACAGCGAGTTAGCATCAGGAGTTAGCGTACATTATTAAATGTAGGTACTAGCGATTGAAGCTTTCAAGATAATCACTTGATTGACATTCAGATAACTCTTACTTATTGTGTGACATAATGTTAAAGCTTTTTTTTTTACATAATTAATTCAGCATGATGTCTGCGAATAATCTTTGCAGTTAATTGGGCAAAGCTAACAACAACATAAGCTAATAACAAGCTACATAGTTATTAGCTACTGCTATCTAGACTATGTTACCATATTGGTTCCTACAGACCTTTATGTGCATAACTCACATTGTCAGGATGTTTAAGAGGTTGTAGTGCTTTTATCTCCCGGGGTTCTCTTGTCTCTGCATGGTACTGGTGCTGATTGGATCGCGGCTGTTCGCTCCCACTTTTCTGTTGCGGTTGACGACACATGACCTCGCCAGCCACATGGTGTGACACGCCCACAGCCACGCCCCCAAACAACATGTCCCTCCCAGGCACCCGTAGGACAGTGGTTTTCAACCTGGGGGTTTTGGGGACGATTTGGACCTTTAAGAACTTTTTATTCCCTCATAAAGAAAGAACAGTAAAAGGCCATTATTGCATAAAAAGTAATCGATATAAGAAAGAGGCAAACATTGTGAAAATAGCAGATCTACAAGCTCACAACGCCTCACAAAAAGCGAGGCGTTGTGAGCTTGCAGATCGGTTATTTTCATAATACTTATCTTTGGAACTGAAAATGTAATGCCTCAACTACAATTCCAAGTGCTTGCCAGGGTGGGGGGTCCCCAGTTCAAATGTGATTATTTTGGGGGGTCCCCAGTTCAAATTTGATTATTTTGGGGGTCCCCAGTTCAAATGTGATTATTTTGGGGGTCCCCAGTTCAAATGTGATTATTTTGGGGGGTCCCCAGTTCAAATGTGATTATTTTGGGGGGTCCCCAGTTCAAATGTGATTATTTTGGGGGATCATGGTCTGAAAAGGTTGAGAACCACTGCTGTAGGCTACCTGACTCACTACTGGCCTCTTCTGGCCTTTATGGGACGCTGCATTCATTGGTTTTGTTTTGACCTGACAAATTAATTCAACTCTCAAAGATCCACGGCTTCCTCTGATAAGACACGCCTCCCCCACCTTCTTGCTAAATTATCAGATGATGTGAAAAGGCCTGTTTGGCCAACAAGCTGGTGAGGAGGCTTAGGAGCCTGTGACTTTGACTTTTAATTTGAAATAAACAAACAAACAACAACAAAGAGAATGTTGGGTTGCAGAAGCGATGTGGCTGGTACAACATAAGCGGCCATTTGTTTTTACTACATATATACATATAATATAAAGCTAAACAACGGCTGACACCAATTCAAAGCTAGCACAAAAACATAACAAACAAAGACTTTAGTAATGTTTTACAGAACAAGACTTTATTTTTATTAATACACAATAGTTATGTTGTATAATAACTGTGATTGTGAATGTCCTTAGTTAGCGTTAATAGCATTTTACATCATGTCTCAAAGGAAAATCTTTAAACCAAGAGTAACACTTATTACAAAAATAACACTAAATCAAAAATGGCCGCCTCTCTGCATGTGTGCGTCCCCGGAAGGGTGGACTTGTTGTTTCTATGGATGTCTGCAGCGTTAACCTTGAAGGATGCAATTTCATCTGTCATTTATTCTCCCCCATCTAGACTGTATCAGGATTAACTGTAACTCCAGTAAGTTCACTCAAGTTTCATTTTATTTGCTTTCTATGTTGATGATGCTCTGATGATGATGATGATGATGATGATGATGATGATGATGTTGATGACGCTTTAAAGGGAATGTTTTGTTGAGGTGTTTGTTTCTGCCCCTCCAACCCCCCCCCCCCCCCCCCCCCCCCCCTTCTCTTTAAGCCTCATATTTATAGTCGGTCACATGACGGTGTCGCTTGCCGACAAGAACAGATCTACAAACTAGACGACGCTTCGCTTGAAGATCGGTTTTTGACCTCAAGCGACGCCGGCGTGCGACTGAGCATGAACGAGGCGCTGTCCTCGATATAATGTATCATTCTGTCGATGTGACAGAATTATCTGATGATTAATTACAATAGAATTATCTAATAATTAATTACAACAGAATTATCTAATAATTAATTACAACAGAATTATCTAATAATTAATTATAACAGAATTATCTAATAATGAATTATGATAGAATTATCTAACAATTAATTACAACAGAATTATCTAATAATTAATTATAACAGAATTATCTAACAATTAATTACAACAGAATTATCTAATAATTAATTATAACAGAATTATCTAACAATTAATTACAACAGAATTATCTAATTAATGATGATAGAATTATCCTCTGTCCAGTCAGTTGGAACGTGACAGAACCAGAGCAGAGATAAATGATATGAGTGGTGATTTAATAATAGATGATTTAAGAGGCTAACTTACAGTGATCAAAACCAAGCTTCAATATTAATTTACTTATTTATGTAGGCCTATTCATTTTTTTGGTGATAATATTCTTTAAATTAAAGTATATACATAATCACAGGTCCTTATGCACTCATTTGATTAGCAAATTGCAAAGATGAGACAATCATAATATTCAACTGTTCCACACATTGTATCCTACTGCAGGGGTTCCCAAACGTTTTTGTCTCAGGGCACCCTACAAATATTTTTTTCACTCCCAGCACCTTAATATCCATAGCATATCTTCGTTGTCGGGTGGAAACCTTCTATGTCCAATGCACACATCGCGAGGCGTTGTGTGTCGGCTGTTTTCACTAGTTTTGTGCGACAGTCTTGTATGATGAAGCAGGGCTTTGCTTTAGCAAAAGACGTACACATTTGAAATTTGGAGATACAAGGTTTCTGCCCGACAGTGACAATATTTTAGTGATTATTTTGCGAGGAAAACGTTGAGATAACAGCCATTTTGTCTAGAACTGACCGAAAATAACTTTGTACTTCATGTTTAAATGATACTAAATATGTTTTCAAGTGTCCAAATTAATTCCAAATATTATCAAATTATCTTGTGGCACCCCTGGACTGCTGTCACGGCACCCCAGGGTGCCCCGTCACCCACTTTGAAAACCCCTGTCCTACTGTACCCTACACACTGTGTCCTACAAGGTATCCTACCGTGGTTTCTGCACAAAGTCATCATGTACAGAGTTATTAAATCACCACCCATGACTAATCATTTGACCTTACGTACCATATAAACAGAGTTGTATCACATCCTGATCAAACATAATGTAGAGATGGTAACACGTACCATATAAACAGAGTTTTATCACATCCTGATCAAACATAATGTAGAGATGGTAACACGTGGTGGCATGATGTTCTGGCACGGCCACTGAAAACAATCCATCTAATATCTGATATCTATTATATGGTGTTAGTCAGATTATTCATTTACTTACACAACATGGATGTTTGTTAGCATCGACAGAATCACTCTCTGTTTTCTGAACTGACTTGGTGTTCTCAAATATTGCTTTTACTCATGAATAGTCCTCAGAGTCTTTTCCTTTTTCACATTCTTTAATGTCAATCAATGTATTTATTAAATATTAAAAGACCGGGTCACCTCTGGGACAACCAGATCTTATTTTATTGTTGTTTGGGACACGATCAACACAATCCTAAGTACTTTTTTGTGTTCAATCTGTGTTTTTAGATATTTTAGGATTTCAGCATGCTTGTAGCATGCTACAAGCTCAAAACACAGATTGAACACAAAGAATTACTCAGGATTGTGTTGATCGTGTCCCAAACAACAATAAAATAAGATCGGGTTGTCCCAGAGGTGAACTGGCCCTTTAAGTAACACAGGGGGGGAGGGAGGAAACCAAGGAACAGCTAACAGGAAGTTACAGTAACGTACGTTAGAGTTTGGAAAAGGACGAGTTTCTGTATCCTATGATGGGTAAAAGCAATTCCTGTCTTTCCTAGTTGACAGTTGATCTTCTTTCTTTGAAATCCTCTTAATCAAATGTGTGCCGTGGTTTTCTTTTCTTTCCCTGTTCTTCCTTTTCTTTTTCTTTTTTAACAAGAAATACAGATGTTGTCACAGAGATATTTTGGGACTTTTAAAACTGTATGTTCATTGATTTGAAACCAAGCCTTTGTTTTAGCCAAAATCTAACACATTCTAGATTCTAAACTAAAGGGGGAAAAAGCAAGAAGTGCTTTTGAAGCATTTTATTTCACTGAGCTTTACATGTGTCGTATTCTTTATTCCTTAACGTTTACTCTCACAAACAAAGGCTTGGTTTAGTTGTCGTTCTGACTGTTAACTGTGTGATGACATCATCCTCAGGCAAAGGACCAGAGACTCTGTATGCCGGCCAGAAACTCAATGATAATGAGTGGCATACGGTGCGCGTGGTGCGCCGCGGAAAACTCTACAAGCTAAACGTTGACGATGACGTAGCCGAAGGTACTGAACCACAAGCCTCGGTTTTTACCTTAAAGTTAAATTACTCTGATTTCACCTTTTATTAAAGTTAATTTACTCTGATTTCACCTTTTATTAAAGTTAAATTACTCTGATTTCACCTTTTATTAAAGTTAAATTACTCTGATTTCACCTTTTCCCCAGGAGATTGAAGTGAAATTACTCTGATTTCACCTTTTCCCCAGGAGTTTAGAAACCCTAGATTAGATTAGAGATCAGAAGTGCTAGCCTAGTGTCTCTATTCTGATGAAAATATCCCATCTACAATCAATCTCAGATTGTGAGCTTGTAGTTGATGTAATTTCAATAAGTTATGTTGTGTTAAGGGTTAAGGTTAGGCGGGCTGACCAGGTATAGAGACCTGATAGAAGTATCTATGGTATAACGTGTAACTTTTGAAATTATGCAAAAGTATTTTGTCTAATCTTTTGCTGGTCTGTTTTTCACTCAACTTAAACTCAACCTTAGTCGCGACATTTGTGGCAAAGTGACGCCCCCACCGGCACTGGTACCTACTGCATGTTGATCAGTGTTATACAGTGTTGCATTGGTGATTCAATGTTTGGGGGTTCGCCGTTTTAATGACATCACACATACGTCACTTAACACCTACATTACCAGAGTGAACAGGTTCAGACATGGTGTATTGATATGTGCATACAGGCTCATCTCTGTGTTAAATCACCCTGCTGTGACACTAAGCGTTGTCCAGGTGTGAATGTGGGGGTTGTTTTGAATCGATGCTCGTGCACATGAGAGGTGTGACACAGGACAGAAAAGATACGGGACAGAGTGTACACTCGTTATCAGAATGCAACACTGATTTTATAGTTAATAATACATAGCGTTATTGACAATGTCCAAAGTATCCCCAGCAATTAACCCTATTCACGGCCCGGCCACTTCCTGGTGCTGACATCAGCTTTGAAGGGTAAAATAACACAGAAATCGCTGGACTTAAAGCCAACACATCATTATGTTGTACGGTAAAGTAAATTATAAAGCTTTGTGCCTTTTATCATGCTAGCCGTATTTTATACTTTACTATTCGGAAATTGCATTAAATGTGTGATTTCTGTGTTCTGTTCAACTCTTTGGGCTTTTAGCAGGGTTTACCCTTCAAAGCGTCACGTCAGCACCAGGAAGTTGCTGAGTGGGCGGGGCGTGAATAGGGCAGCATTTGCTTTGGAGCAATACTTCCTTGGTTCAACTGTATTCTGGGAATTGCAGTTCTAACAGACAGAGGTGTTATAATTGGGCTGTTAAGTATGACATCATTTTTTAGGCAGAGGAGAATTTCTGCCCCCAGTTTCCGTGAATCTTTTTACTATTTTTACTATTTACAAATTTTTCTTCTCTTTGTTGTTGAAAGGAAAGTGTTAGAATTATACTTTAGTTGTTATTTTTGTCTCGGATCTGTTGAAATAGCGAGGAACAGGTATTGACAATAAATCTGCTTGGAGGTCTGACTACAAAATGATGTCACAGCTTAAAAGCCCCATAAGGACTAGTAAAATGGCTGCTACATAGCGTGACTTCAAGTGATTAATCTCTAGACTGTAAAGATGCTTACCTGTCGCAGCTACAGTGCATCCAACCATGACGTTCAAACTGCGTTCCTGTGTGTGTTAGCGTCAGACGACGGCGCTCTCTTCTATTCTGTTGTTTTTTGTTTTTCCGTTTGGTTTTTTGTGTCTTTCTTTTCACCCCCTCCCCTGCCCCTCCCCCTCCTCCTCCCCAGGGCAAATGGCGGGCGACCACACGCGCCTGGAGTTCCACAACATCGAGACGGGCATCATGACGGAGCGACGCTTCGTCTCCAGCATCCCGTCCAGCTTCATCGGACACCTGCAGAGCCTCAGGTACGATATGTCCATATATGGACACCTGCAGAGCCTCAGGTACGAGAAGATATGTCCATATATGGACAGGTACGCAGCTATATGTCCATATATGGACAGGTATGCAGCTATATGTCCAATAGGTCTCACCCATTCCTCCCCCTCCCAGAAGCAAGGAGAGAATTTCACACCTTTTGCGCTCCCCATTTGAGAGGTCAATTGAAATGCTAATTCACATTTGGAAGACAATAGAACCCCCGCTAGCAGCAGGGGAGGAGGTGTTGTTCTCCTGGGCCAAAAGGAAGAGAATTTACCTGTCAATTTGACTGATAAATGCAGTCAGAGTGGAAGTGATTTTTTTTTCAGTCACCCGAGTGTTAAGGCAGTGGTGTTTAGAACTTATGCAGAATGTCACAATTTAAGTTTCCAAAATGTGTAAGAATCAGTGTGTTTTATGTTTCCTCTCTCTGCTCAGGTTCAACGGCATGCTGTACATCGACCTGTGTAAGAACGGAGACATCGACTACTGCGAGCTGAACGCTCGCTTTGGGATGCGTTCCATCATCGCCGACCCCGTGACCTTCAAGTCCAAGAGCAGCTACCTGTCCCTGGCCACGCTGCAGGCCTACACCTCCATGCACCTCTTCTTCCAGTTCAAGACCACCTCACCTGACGGCTTCATCCTCTTCAACTCTGGAGACGGAAACGACTTCATCGCCGTGGAGCTGGTCAAAGGGTGAGCTGGACTCATAGTGGGTTAGCTTAACAAAATTATCTTTATTTTGAAAATTACCTATAGAATTATCCATATCAAGTTGGGCTCCCATCGACTTTCTATACAGGAGGAAAATACCCAGAAAAGAAATCTGCTTTAAGTAGGATGTGAGGGGTCTAACTAGAGGTTTGTCATGATGCTGAATCCATTGCAAGCATTTGTTTTGCACAAAAAACTTTCCTTGGGCTAGAAATGGCCCTGTATAGAAAGTCAACGGGAGCCCAACTTGATATGGATATTTCTATGGGTAATTTTCAAAATAAAGTTTGGTACCCAAGGCTAAAATCCATCGTTAGGTCCTAAAGAAGCTTCAAAAAAAGTTTGGTGCTTTTATCAGCTTCGTTTCGATAATGTCAATTACCAGGATTAAGCAACCACACTACACACTTAAAGGACAACTCTGTTTTTTTACAACAAGGGTTCATATTTTAGATTAGAGATTAGAGAAAAGAAAAGATGAGAGTTAAAATGTTTTCATTTCCATCTTTCTATCGTTTTAGTGATTTTAACCAATTGGCTAAATATGTGTTTTTAGACGCAATCTTTCATGGGCAGATGTGACCTATGGGGGCTGGTGTAAATAGCAACAAAGAAATTGCCGGCTTATTGTGTCTAAAAAGACATAGCCAATTGTACGCATGCCCCCAACCACTGAAATTAAAATACTAAAATCGCTAAAACAATAGAAAGCTTTTCTTTTCTCTAATTACAATCTAAAATATGAACCCTTGTTGTAAAAAAACAAAGTTGTCCTTTAACACTGGACTGGACTCACACTTCTTTGTTTCTTTACAACAAGGCTTCATATCATAAGTGGCTAAATGTGTATTTCTTACTGAAGTTGGAGGTAAAGGCATGTGTTTGTGGGGAGCACTGCCTTTTGGCCCGGCCCTCCACAATACTGTTATTTTCTGTTGTTCATGTGGCCCCATGGAAAATAATAATTGGCCACCCCAGTTCTACAGTAAACCAAAAGGACCAGAATCTTGTCTTTGGCAGTGTGGATTATTATTAACTTTGTGTTTGTATATTTATGTAACAGCTGGGCTTCGAACCCGAGCCTCCCACGTTCAAGTCTGATATCTTAACCATTACCCCAAAGGGATATCTTTATGGACTGAGGGAGTTAGTAGACTTTTGACGCCATCAGGCTGAGGCTGTGAATCACTCTGCTACATGTATATTTGTAGGCCTATATATTTTTGTGTATATCTCTAGGTATATCCACTATGTGTTTGACCTAAGGGTAAATTGTATATATGTGTGGCGGAGAGAGTCGCAACCCCAGCCTGAAGCCTCAAAACTCTATTATCTCCCTTGTTCCATAAAGATATCCCTTTGGACTAATGGTTAAGATATTGGACTTTCACGCGGGAGACCCGGGTTCGAGGCCGGGAGGGGAGTTTCGGGTTACTTCTTTGTATATATATATATATATATATATATATATATATATATATATATATATATATATGTGTGTATATATTTCCAGGTATATCCACTATGTGTTTGACCTTGGGAACGGCCCTAACCTCATCATATTGTATAAATTTTTGTATATATTTTATATTATGTGTGTATATATTTATTATATATATTTGTATATATTTATATATTTATATGTATATATATTACAGGTACATCCACTATGTCTTTGACCTTGGGAACGGCCCTAACCTCATCATATTGTATATATTTGTATATATTTATATATTTATATATTTATTTATTTATATATTTATAAGTATATATATTTCCAGGTACATCCACTATGTCTTTGACCTTGGGAACGGGCCTAACCTCATCATATTGTATATATTTATTATATATTTATTATATATATTTATATATATGTGTATATATATATATTTCCAGGTACATCCACTATGTATTTGACCTTGGGAACGGCCCTAAGGGTATATTGTATATATGTTTATATATATATGTTCTATATTTCCAGGTACATCCACTATGTATTTGACCTTGGGAACGGCCCTAACCTCATCATATTGTATATATTTATATATATATGTATATATATTTCCAGGTACATCCACTATGTATTTGACCTTGGGAACGGCCCTAAGGGTATATTGTATATATGTTTATATATATATGTTCTATATTTCCAGGTACATCCACTATGTATTTGACCTTGGGAACGGCCCTAACCTCATCATATTGTATATATTTATATATATATGTATATATATTTCCAGGTACATCCACTATGTATTTGACCTTGGGAACGGCCCTAAGGGTATATTGTATATATGTTTATATATATATGTTCTATATTTCCAGGTACATCCACTATGTATTTGACCTTGGGAACGGCCCTAAGGGTATATTGTATATATGTTTATATATATATGTATATATATTTCCAGGTACATCCACTACGTCTTTGACCTTGGGAACGGGCCTAACCTCATCAAAGGGAAGAGTGATCGCGCTCTGAACGACAACCAGTGGCACAACGTGGTGATCACCCGCGACAACAGCAACACCCACACCCTCAAGGTGGACGCCACGGCAACCAGCCAGAGCATCAACGGAGCCAAGAACCTGGACCTCAAAGGTACAAGTTACACCCCTTATAGAACCTGTACACATTACACATTAACACACATTAACACCATTAGAACCATAAGAACCTGGACCTCAAAGGTACAAGTTACACCCCTTATAGAACCTGGACCTGAAAGGTACAAGTTACACCCATAACAACCTGGACCTCAAAGGTACTCATTAACACCATTATAACCATTATAACCTGGACCTGAAAGGTACACATTAACACCATTATAGAACCTGGACCTGAAAGGTACACATTAACACCATTATAGAACCTGGACCTCAAAGGTACAAGTTATACCCATTATAGAACAACCAGGGCAGGAATTTCATGAAGGCCATGGCTGCCGTTGCCCCCATAGACTGTATAAAAGATATGGACAAAGCGAAGCCATTGGTTTCTATGCAGCGCAAATGACGCATTTTGGGTCATTGGCATGGGTGTTGCCATCATAGATTGTAAAAGCACCAGAGGATGCTATTGGCTGCCAACGGTCACGTGCAACCGCAGGGATAATAACGGCGTTTCACTTGGATTCCAAATTCCAACATCATGGTTTTGCCTCGGTAAAGGTAAGCAATGCTCAGTAGTAATATCCTAATAATTGGTGGTGGGTTAAACCATTTTTTAATTCTCATTACACATGAAAGTATGTATATTTTTGGCCACAGACACACGGTGATGTTGAAGTTGAATGATTCATTCGTTTTTGGAGAAAAAAAAGGAAACACTGCTGTTATGTCCTCTCCTCACCACTAGGGGAGCTGTTCATCATTGTGTTATATCTCTTCCTACCACTGGGGGAGCTGTTCATCATTGTGTTATATCTCTTCCTACCACTAGGGGACCTGTTCATCACTGTGTTATATCTCTTCCTACCACAAGGGGACCTGTTCATCACTGTGTTATATCTCTTCCTACCACTAGGGGACCTGTTCATCAGTGTGTTATGTCTTCTCCTCTCCACTAGGGGACCTGTTCATCAGTGTGTTATGTCTTCTCCTCTCCACTAGGGGACCTGTTCATCGCGGGCCTGGGTCCAGGGATGTACGGCAGCCTCCCCAAGCTGGTGGCGTCCAGAGAAGGCTTCCAGGGCTGCCTGGCGTCGGTGGACCTGAACGGTCGTCTGCCGGACCTGCTGAGCGACGCGTTGTTCCGCAGCGGGCAGATCGAGCGTGGATGTGAAGGTACGCCGTCGCTCAAAACCATGTCGGACGCCGACCCGGCCGGCCGCTACGCCAACAGCAACAAAGACGTGCGCGTCGGCGGCTCCAAAGGCGGCGGCCGCGGCGGCTCCGCCTCCAGGTTCAACAACGTGTTCAGCAAGGCCGTGGTCAACGCCAGCGGGCTCCTCCCCCTGCTCAATGCCAACGGGAGCGCCGTGGCCCTGAGGCCTCCGGGTGGCGCTGTCGCCACCGTCCTAGTAACTGTGCTGGCGGCGTCGCTCGCCCACCACTAGTTGGCACTCCTCCCCCTGTAGCTACCCTCTCTATAGATACCCTATACCTCTCTATACATTTTCTATAGCTACCCTACCCTATACTATGCCCATTGCCGTGGGCATGGTTTTCTGCTGGCACAAAAGAAATCATTCATTATTTTTTTTCCCATAGAGATTTACAAAAATATAACATATGTATTGCCCAGGATTTGAACTCGGGTCTCCCACGTGAAAGTCCAACATCTTAACCATTGATCCAAAGGGATATCCTTAAGGACTGAGGCAGTGAATCATTGTGTTACCCATATAATACAATCATAGTATCCATAGTATCATATATCATATCATATCATATCATAGTATCCATAGTATCATAATCATAGTATCCATAGATTATCTGGATCAAAGGTTTTATGGTGGATCCTGGATGGCTTGATACTAGGCTTGAAGTAATTTATATAAATATTTGTAAAAAAATAATAGTAATAATAATAATAAAGAAAAGAAAAAAGAAGAATGGACAATGTTTTAGTGGCACCAGAATACCTCCCCTATACCTCCCCTCTCCCTACTGCATATCTCCGCTGTGGCCTCAACAAACTCAAAAGGGTTTATCTATTTTCAAACTCTTGAGTCGCTTGTGGCGAGCTACCCTATACCTCCCATATACCTCTCCTATAGCTACCCTATACTTTCCATATACCTCTCCTATAGCTACCCTATAGCTACCCTCTACCTCAGTGGTTCTCAAACATTGTAATGTCAAGGACCCCCAAATCCACGTGTGTTCGGCCGTGAACCCCAATCTGGGGGCGGCCATAGCCGAATGGTTAGGGAGCCGCCTGGGGAACCAGAGCCCCTGGTTGTCCCAGGTTCCATTCCATAGCTGAATGGTTAGGGAGCCCGCCTGGGGAACCAGAGCCCCTGGTTGTCCCAGGTTCCATTCCATAGCTGAATGGTTAGGGAGCCCGCCTGGGGAACCAGAGCCCCTGGTTGTCCCAGGTTCCATTCCATAGCCGAATGGTTAGGGAGCCCGCCTGGGGAACCAGAGCCCCTGGTTGTCCCAGGTTCCATTCCATAGCTGAATGGTTAGGGAGCCCGCCTGGGGAACCAGAGCCCCTGGTTGTCCCAGGTTCCATTCCATAGCTGAATGGTTAGGGAGCCCTGGGGGAACCAGAGCCCCTGGTTGTCCCAGGTTCCATTCCATAGCTGAATGGTTAGGGAGCCCGCCTGGGGAACCAGAGCCCCTGGTTGTCCCAGGTTCCATTCCATAGCTGAATGGTTAGGGAGCCCTGGGGGAACCAGAGCCCCTGGTTGTCCCAGGTTCCATTCCATAGCTGAATGGTTAGGGAGCCCGCCTGGGGAACCAGAGCCCCTGGTTGTCCCAGGTTCCATTCCATAGCCGAATGGTTAGGGAGCCCGCCTGGGGAACCAGAGCCCCTGGTTGTCCCAGGTTCCATTCCATAGCTGAATGGTTAGGGAGCCCGCCTGGGGAACCAGAGCCCCTGGTTGTCCCAGGTTCCATTCCATAGCTGAATGGTTAGGGAGCCCTGGGGGAACCAGAGCCCCTGGTTGTCCCAGGTTCCATTCCATAGCTGAATGGTTAGGGAGCCCGCCTGGGGAACCAGAGCCCCTGGTTGTCCCAGGTTCCATTCCATAGCTGAATGGTTAGGGAGCCCTGGGGGAACCAGAGCCCCTGGTTGTCCCAGGTTCCATTCCATAGCTGAATGGTTAGGGAGCCCGCCTGGGGAACCAGAGCCCCTGGTTGTCCCAGGTTCCATTCCATAGCCGAATGGTTAGGGAGCCCGCCTGGGGAACCAGAGCCCCTGGTTGTCCCAGGTTCCATTCCATAGCTGAATGGTTAGGGAGCCCTGGGGGAACCAGAGCCCCTGGTTGTCCCAGGTTCCATTCCATAGCTGAATGGTTAGGGAGCCCTGGGGGAACCAGAGCCCCTGGTTGTCCCAGGTTCCATTCCATAGCTGAATGGTTAGGGAGCCCGCCTGGGGAACCAGAGCCCCTGGTTGTCCCAGGTTCCATTCCAGGCCAGGGTAGCAATGTGGATGTGTGTCCCTGAGCAAGACTCTTACGCGTTCCTTGTGGGCAGAGAATCAGCTGGGTTGGGCTGAAAATACTGAATTTACCTCGCGGGAGGAGTAGGTAACTATTATTATCTGAAAGTATGTGTTTTTAAAAAGTATTCAAACTTTCTGAAAACGTTTAAAAAAAAAGCTTACAACAATTATAGATGGCAATTTCTTATTTTTCTTTTCTATAAACCTAAGCATAAAATATATAATAATATAATATATAAAATAGTGTTCCTCGTTGTATTCGTTGCGGACCCCCTAAAACCTCCTTAGGGACCCCTAGGGGTTCAGGGACCCTACTGTGAGAACCACTGCTGTTTCTTATTGGCCACATTGGTCAGCTGACACCCCCCCCCACCCCCCCCCCCCCCCACCCCCATCCAACCACAAACACCGCCAGGAGCTCCAGTCTATGTTGTCATTTTGATGTCATTTATTTGTTTATTTGTTTATTTGTTTATATTGATTTCAGATCTTAGTGGATGATGATTGTGACTAGATGATAGGCTCTGTGCATAGCTGTAGTCCCAGGTTTCTTCCACAAGGTGGCAGCGTACTTTGTTTCCTGTCCCCAGGTCATTGTTTTCCCCCATAGCTTAGGTGGCTCTGTGGCAGATTAAAACGAGAAACACACAACACCGACGCAGCCACGCCTCTACCATTGAAACCCTATAGAGTAGTGAAGTGTGACGTAATTTACACATCCTACCTGGTTCGCAGTTTTCTTCCCCCATTCTGAATTCCCATAGACCTTTTTCATATGGCGTCATATAAGAACTGTGTTCCAAACATAAACAAATGATCTCAGCAGTTTGACTCATATGGATATGAAGAATCAACTGATGGTGAGAAAACACTAATGTTACTGTCACCCAATTAGTTACATTTTCACCAGAAACAGACTGTATCAAATATGAGTGACTGACTATCATAAACCATACAGAGCCTCCTCCCTGACAATATCACAGAGAACGTTTGTTTATTTTTGGACCACAATGCTTCTATGAGAGGATTTTAAGATGACTCAATGTTATTCTCCATAGAGAAATTACTTCATTGGAACCGGGGGATGAGCGAATCACGTCATGACTTCCTTACTCTATGCTCAACAGCATTAACAGACAGACAGACAGACAGACAGACAGACAGACAGACAGACAGACTACCAGCATCCACAAAACAAACACATTGCCAAAATGTTCCCGTTTGTTTTGTGTCATCATGAGAGTCATTCCTTTACACCTGGGCCACAGAGGGGCGGGGCCACAGAAAGGGGGGAGGGGTCATGTCCTTATGCACCAGCAGCCACTTCCATTGTGAATGTTTAATAATTATTAATAATGTTTACCATTGATTCTACTGCTTGTTCTTTAGTTTAATTAGTTATGAGGAGGAGGTGATGTTTGCTTAATGTCTGTTTAGTTTAATTAGTTATGAGGAGGAGGTGATGTTTGCTTAATGTCTGTTTAGTTTAATTAGTTATGAGGAGGAGGTGATGTTTGCTTAATGTCTGTTTAGTTTAGTTTAGTTGTGAGGAGGAGGTGATGTTCGCTTAATGTCTGCATGGAAATCACTGTCTTTTGTTGTTATTTTGCTCCTTTCTGTTATTTTGTGTGAATGTTTTATTGCATTTTATTAATATGTTTTGCACACACATTTCAATCATTTTTTCAGTTGAACAGTTGAGTGTATTTGTTTTTTCTCTTATTTTCAGTCAAAGCTCAAAAGGACACTTTGGATTGGTCTGAGGTTTGGGATGTTCATAAAACATCATCATTCTCTGTTAGAAATGTTATTCTCAGCTGTTCAGCTGCTATGGCCGTCCTACACTATATAGGAGCTTGTAGCCCTTGAGAGCTTGTAGATCAGCTGTTTTTCACCAGAGAGATTTTGTTTAAGAGGGGAAAAAACAAAGGGGGCCAAACACAGACCCCTGATGGACCCCCAGTCAGAGTGGTGCATTATAACTTCATTATAATTCTTTATAACTTCATTATAATTCATTATAAATGCACATACTTATAATGTATTATAGACCCAACCTTAATGTACAGTAGTTCAGACTGCAATTACCTCTCTCTGTCAATAGAGGGAGAGAGGGAGTTTGCATGTTCTCCCTGTGTCCCCTAGGGTAGATACCCTCACTAAAAAACATGCAGTAATCCTGGTCTCTATACTGGCCAGCCGGGGCGCCTGATGGAGGGGAAAGGAACTGGTTGGAATAACGTGTTCCTTCCATGCGCTACGTCCAACCGGGGAAACTCCCCCCCTGACAGGTGATAAGAAGCAGCCTGCTCACTCCTCATGCACTGAAGGAAGCATGAGCTCAGTTCAGGGCTCTGCCCAGGTTGGCAGAGGGAGAGCAGAGCCCAGGATTACAGCTAAGGCAACTGGCACTGGGTGAAAATATGATTACAAAGATTGTGGGATAAAAATGTAGAAAAGAGACCCACACAGGTGGAAACCTCTTCTATTGAACATAATACATTTAAATAAATGACGCAATTTATTTAGAATGGGTACACATTATTGTGTATCATTATTTTATGCTTTAACTATTGAAAAATAGCAGATATACAAGCTGCGAGCTTGTAGATCTGCTATTTTTTAAAAATCGTGAAAAGTGTTTATAAGTGTCTTTTGAATCCTAAGGTTTTTTGAAAAACCTGTGTTTCTATGTCAGCAATCTGGCCAGCCATCATCAAAGAAAAGGTCCTTTTCACTTCAACTGGAGCTCAGTTAGTCTGTTCTTGAGAGACTACTATGTCAGTGGTTCTCAAACCTTTTCATGTCAAAATGATATTTATTTGGCCACGTACCCCCATCTCAAAATATCTAGTTCCAGGGACCACCCCCAGAAGCAAAATTTGAGTTACAAACGTTCGCTTTAAAAAATACATTATATTCAAAGATTTGCACACATTTTCACAAAAATAGCAGATCTACAAGCTCGCAGCGCGGCACTCGGTGCCGCGCTGTGAGCTTGCAGTTCTGCTATTTTTCAATAGCTAAAGCATTCAATAATTCTAGGCCTGAATGGGTTAAGAATAAACTCCACATTGTTCCTTCTCTCCACTGTCCTAACCTGAACAGATCTGTTCTCCACATTAATGTAACATAATATCATTATGTACATAAATATCATTCATTCTACGGGACAAAGACGAATGTTTTATGATTTATTTATTTTTCCAAAATAAAACTCATGAATCACATTCCATTGGTCTGGTGTGCAGTGTCATGTTGGTGTCATATTAATTTATTCATGTTTTGCTTTAATTAATTCTACATGATTATGTTTCCGATTCGATACTCGCCCATGTGTGTGATCTTGCGACATCCGTCATGATTGATTGATTGATTGACTGGTCAATCAGTCAATCAATAAGCAAGATTGGAGCAACACATGCTTCCATGCTTCTCATTACAAGCTCTCATTACGTAAATGTACTGTCTTCAGCATAAACATCATTAATGCTATAAATGTTATGTATTTATCACAATATAGAGCTGTTTAACACTGTTACTGAACACACACTCTATAGCAATGATTACTGTCACAATATGGAGATATTTAACACTGTTACTGAACACTCTATAGCAATGATTACTGTCACAATATAGAGCTATTTAACACTGTTACTGAACACTCTATAGCAATGATTACTGTCACGATATAGAGCTATTTAACACTGTTACTGAACACTATAGCAATGATTACTGTCACAATATAGAGCTATTTAACACTGTTACTGAACACTCTATAGCAATGATTACTGTCACAATATAGAGCTATTTAACACTGTTACTGAACAAACACTCTATAGCAATGATTACTGTCACAATATAGAGCTGTTTAACACTGTTACTGAACAAACACTCTATAGCAATGATTACTGTCACAATATAGAGCTATTTAACACTGTTACTGAACAAACACTCTATACTGTCACAACATAGAGCTATTTAACACTGTTACTGAACAAACACTCTATAGCAATGATTACTGTCACAATATAGAGCTGTTTAACACTGTTACTGAACACACACTCTATAGCAATGATTACTGTCACAATATAGAGCTATTTAACACTGTTACTGAACACTCTATAGCAATGATTACTGTCACAATATAGAGCTGTTTAACACTGTTACTGAACACACACTCTATAGCAATGATTACTGTCACAATATGGAGCTATTTAACACTGTTACTGAACACTCTATAGCAATGATTACTGTCACAATATAGAGCTATTTAACACTGTTACTGAACACTCTATAGCAATGATTACTGTCACAATATGGAGCTATTTAACACTGTTACTGAACAAACACTCTATAGCTATGATTACTGTCACACTATAGAGCTATTTCCACCAGGCTTTTAATGGGTTAATTCATGATCATGAGTGATTTAAATGTGAGCTTGACCCATTATGTGATTGATTGATTGATTGATTGATTGATTGATTACTTTAACAACAGTTTGGAGACAGAAAAGCACAGGACAGCCAAATGACGTCATGATGATGTCATGATAACGTCCTCCGGTGACGTTCAGAACAAGGCCAGATCACAGCCCATATATGGGGATGATCTATACGTCATTACCAGGACGTCATATGGACTATAGGATTATTGTTATTGTTAGTTGAAATATGAGCTTGTAAGGTTATTATTCTGAGACATATCAGACTAGTTATGATATTTATCTGTCCTCGATTGGACCCTCTCTGATTAATCCAGGATGTCCGTTTTGGTGGACAGGATTTATGTAGGTTGAAATCAGGTGATATTCTAGGCCAGATCTGACTAGTCATGGTTTGACTTGATCTGGACCCAATGGAGACGTCACTGATTGGTCCAGGTCCTGAGCGTGCTTGCTGGGTAGAGTTTAATACAAGGTCTGTTAGGAGGATTTAAACCCACCACTATGGCTGCTTTCCATTGGGGTCCTTTGTAGTCAGTGTTTAACACATGCTTCTGTAACACACACACACACACACACACACACACACACACACACACACACACACACACACACACACACACACACACACACACACACACACACACACACACACACACACACACACACACACACACACAGCCCTGATAACAAAGAGACTCCGACAGCAGTGGCTTCTCTTTGAACCCAGAGCAGAATCACAGAAGACTTCAAGATATTCTTTGATTTGTTTTTGTTTTTCAGTTTATTTTCTATTTGACATCAAGAGTTGTGTTGGCTTCACAACATGACAATAACAACCTCTCACCAACCAGCGGTTCTGGGCTTCACCCAACCTTCAATAACCTTTCATTGTTCATATTTTATTTATCACAAATAACTTTGTTTCATCCATGGCACCCCAGCATCAGCCTTGCGTGGCCAGACAACATCACCCTGCTGCCTTGTGTTAGCCAAGCAGACAGAGTGGGACTGACTAGGGAAGTGGAAGGGCCTTAATTATTTCATACTTTAGCTATTGAAAAATAGCAGATATACAAGCTCACAGCGCGGCACCGAGTGCCGCGCTGCGAGCTTGTAGATCTGCTATTTTTGAAAAGTCGTGAAAATGTGTGCAAATCTTTGAATATATGTATTTTTTGAGCAAACATTTGTAACCCAAATTTGACTTCTGGGCGGTCCCTGGAACTAAATAGTTTGAGATGGGGGTCCGTGGCCAAATAATTTCTGGGGTCCTTCACATGAAATATTTGAGCACCACTGACATAGAAACATAGGTTTTTCCAAAAACTAAATATTCAAAGACTTTTTCACGATTTTTCAAAAATAGCAGATTACAAGTTCACAGCGTGGCACTCATTGCCGCAATGTGAGCTTGTATATCTGCAATTTTTCAATGGTTAAACCCCCTCCCCTATGAAGAACGTAATTTGGTCATTGTACATTCATCCACACGTTTACAACGTCCCATCATGCATTGCGCTGAAGCTGCATGTGCGGCAGTTCCGGTGTCGTAGACTCGCAGCCAAGACTGATCTACAAGCTCACAACGGTTGCAATCTGTGACGCGGCGTGAGCTTGTATGTCTGCTGTACTCCGGAAGTGTCCCACAGATAATGCTACAGTAAATTCTGGGGGAAACGGGAGGATAGAACCTTACATTCACCTCATATTACGTTAGGTAAATGTGTCAATCATTCCCCCTAAGACAGGGGAAGTGAGTGGAGGAGGGGGAAAGTGGGTGGAGGTGGGTGAAAGTTAATAATTTAAATTTCGGAATGGTGGTGTTTCGGAATGGTGGTGTTTCGGAATGGTGGGGTTTCGGAATGGAGGCCCGTCCCCCCTTAGGGTCACCTCATATTACGTCATTCCCCCTAAGACAGGGGTTCCCAAAGTGTTTTGTCTCAGGTCAC
>NC_137827.1:1136180-1151180 GCF_963921795.1 Nannobrachium achirus
CATCAAAAGCATAGAGAACATTGTTACAGTACCTCCTCTTGCTGTTATCAAACCCTCCCCAGATGTAGACGGCTTTTTCAATCAGCACAGCTGTGTGGCCCTGGCGCCTGGAGCGAACCTTGCGGCCTCCTCTTCCAGGTTTCTCTGGAGTCAACTTCACCCAGCGCAAAGACACAGTGTTGAAGACGAGCACATCAATCTGAGCCTCGTTGACGGAGCTTCTGGAATTTGTGAAGAAATAAAGCCGGTGTCCGACCGCTACGGTTCGACCAACTCTCTGATCTTCTCCGCTCGGTCTGGCCACCGTCCAATGAAGCATCTTTATAAGGGTTTTCTGCCTCCTCGGTCTTCTAGTCCTTCACCGCAGCAACTGTCCTCTAGCTCCTCCCCCAGCAGCTTATATAGACTATAACCAGAGCCCAGGTGTGATGTCACACGCCGCACAAACTGTTGTCATGACACATTTATCTACGAATCCTTTCCTGGGAATCCGTTTAGTCAAAACAAGCTTTTTCAACGGACCATAACTAAAGAACAGATGATTGCGGTTTTTCTTTTCCCGGCGAAAGAAGAAAAGTGATCGCTGAATGTTCCAAACAGTGTGTTTACATGGTGCTCACATGGTGAGCAGTAAGTCGTTTTGATTAAAAGCATCTGCTAAATGCCTGAATTGCAAATTGATGGTGAAATCCATGGCTTTGTGAAATCATGTAAGAACAATGAAAACCCTGAATGAATGAACACCTGGCAGTGAATGAATCAAAGCTATCCTCTGTAACTTTTCCAATAAAACTAATCTTAAAACTATTAAATCTCTAAAGTTTTAGAACACCAACTCCGTTAATTTCAGCCCCTAAAGCCTTCTGTAAATACGTTTTCTATGATCCTGGCCGGGGACCGGATTTCGCGGCAAAATTACGTCATCTGCATCTTCCATATACGTTGGCCAATCACAGCGCGGATCATACACTACCGGCCAATCACAGCGCATCTTGCCGTCTCTTCAGGAAGTAGCTTGCCTCAGCAACAGTGTTTACGCTGGTGTTGGAGTCTTGCCTGTAACTCCCCAACGCCTGGTCGCAGAGGGACATGAGACCCCTCTACGGATACGTATCGGCGAGGTGGAGGCGGTCTGTTTGTGGCCCCGCTCCGGTGGTCCGCAGCGACCCCGGGCGAAACACGGCCGGAAAAAGCAATACCGCTACTGACCAGTAGTTGAGCAACTTCCATAGTATAGCTTTAAGTGACTTCTGAAGCCTGGCTGCAGCCTTCTCTTCCTGTCAGGTTAACACTGAAATATATTAAAATATATATATATAGAATATCCCTTTAACACTGAAATAGAATCCCTTGTTCTTGAAAAAATAAATCACACCCATGTGAACTGAACTAGTTTTACGTTACTGGAGTATTTTCCATTTCCACTACTTTTACTTCTACTCCACTACATTTATTTGACGACATGAGTTACTCTGTGGATATTGTTTTTATCCTAAACCACTTCAGCCCTGAATATATTTTGGCCATTTGAAAATAGTCGATCTACAAGCTCACAATGTGTCGCATTGTGAGCTTGTAGGCTTGTAGATTGGACATTCTGCACAATGAATACTTTCTACTTTTGATACTTTAAGTGCATGTTGACACCAACAGGCTACTTTTGTACTTTTACTCAATACATTTTGAATGCCAGACTTGTACTGTAACAGAGTTATTTCTACTCTTACTGTAGTAAGACTTGGACACTGGTGTGTACGTACGTGCACATATGTGCACATGAAGGTGAAGTTAGACGCATTGTGACATGATGTAACCTATGTGTAGGTAGAGCAGCCACACACACACACACACACACACACACACACACACACACACACACACACACACACACACACACACACACACACACACACACACACACACACACACACACGTGCTGTGATTCAGACTGTGGTTGATGGCCATAGATTGGTCAGAGTAATTAGCTGTAATTAAAGTGTCTACGTGTAAAATCTATCGAGAGTCCTGTGAGCAGCGGGCGTCTCCCCTGATCAATGAAGCTGATCAGACGGATGTTTAAAAGATATTGATCCTGCAGAAGACTGATTGTTACCTCTGATTGACACCTGTCCTGGGTGTTTGATGAGTTGTCATGACAGCTTCTGATTACCAAACGGTTTTACCCCCCAAATGAAATCAGACTGCCAAAGACGAGATGTCTGGTCGTTTGTTTTTAGTCCGAGGGCTATATGTCCTTTTAAGGCTTTTACCCAGCATGCTTTGCGGCTGGTTGTTGTTAAGTAAGAAGAGGAAGTAGACCGGTTGTAAAGAGAGATGAAAAAAGTAAATAACAGTAAAGCCATTCTACTCAGTATAAAACAGCTGTGAAATATTGTCAAAATATGGCTGTAAGTGAAATATCATGTGATAAATTACCTGGAATCAGGCATGGTATAGACTGGTATACTCGCTGATACCGATACCAGCGTTTTGGGGATTCTGGGCAGTTTTTCAGATACTGGCATCGAAAGAGGCTGAAAGACCTGAAGAATTCCTCCAAGGAAACAAAGAATGTTTTAAAGGTGAAGTTAGAACTCACTCCTTTAAAGGTGAGGTTATAGAACACTCCTTTAAGGGTGAGGTTATAGAACACTCCTTTATAGGTGAGGTTATAGAACACTCCTTTATAGGTGAGGTTATAGAACACTCCTTTATAGGTGAGGTTATAGAACACTCCTTTATAGGTGAGGTTATAGAACACTCCTTTATAGGTGAGGTTATAGAACACTCCTTTATAGGTGAGGTTATAGAACACTCCTTTATAGGTGAGGTTATAGAACACTCCTTTATAGGTGAGGTTATAGAACACTCCTTTATAGGTGAGGTTATAGAACACTCCTTTATAGGTGAGGTTATAGAACACTCCTTTAAGGGTGAAGTTAGAACACTCCTTTAAAGGTGAAGTTAGAACTCACTCCTTCAGAGGTCCGGTGCCAAGCAGCACATCGTGTCACTTTGTCACCTGCCTGGGTCAACGGTCCCATGGGCAAGGCACTGGCAGCTCTATCTAGGACTCTGATCCTGTGTGTGTGTGTGTGTGTGTGTGTGTGTGTGTGTGTGTGTGTGTTTGTGTGTGTGTGTGTGTGTGTGTGTGTGTGTGTGTGTGTGTGTGTGTGTGTGTGTGTGTGTGTGTGTGTGTGTGTGTGTGTGTGTGTGTGTGTGTGTGTGTGTGTGTGTGTGTGTGTGTTGCGTGCTATGCCAATGTGTGTCCATTTTGTCTCACCTATTTTGGTCAATTTCAACCCGACCTTCAAATCACAGACAAGAGATTCTGTGTGTGTGTGTGTGTGTGTGTGTGTGTGTGTGTGTGTGTGTGTGTGTGTGTGTGTGTGTGTGTGTGTGTGTGTGTGTGTGTGTGTGTGTGTGTGTGTGTGTGTGTGTGTGTGTGTGTGTGTGTGTGTGTGCGCGTGTGTGCATGTGTGTGTTGCGTGCTATGCCAATGTGTGTCTTTGTGACTTTGAACAATGAAGCCAGTAATTACTTTTCCTCTAGAAGCGAAAATCAATTATACAAAACAATACAATTAATTATAATTATAATAAATGTAAATGTATTGATTCATAAATGACCTTGTGCCCTTATTCATGTAAGTATGAACACATTCCTCATCCTGTATTGATAAATAATCATAACATTATGATACCTCAACAACCATAATGTAATCTTATAATACACCAGTCCTGTGCACACTCACAGTGTATGAGGGATTGAATGTAGGAGTCTCAGGAGTAATGTTGGAGAACCCAGACCGGTGCCCGCTAGGGATGTTAATCGACGCATTATTTGCGAATCGACGTGTCGACACGAATCGACACGTCGATCGACTTTTTTCACTTTTTTCCGCTAAGCAGCAGCTGAGAGAAGAGCACAACGGCGCATTACTTTAAGCAGCACAACTTGCAGCTGCACCCATCAGAACTTGCATCAAAGCCCTAATAATAATTATAATAAATAATTGCGTTAGCGTTGCGTTAGCATGGAGTCTGTTCTCTAGAGACTAGAAGTGGAGTGACAAAGTCCATGGAACGTAGTGGGAGTGCTCAGGCTGGCACCCCAGGCTAGTGTATCAAATGTGGAGCTTTCGTTTGCCTCGCTCTCCCTCCCCGACCGCGTCCACGGGTGTGTCGCATTAACGGCGAGTAGTGTATTTTGTGTTGTGTTTTAATGTCAATCTTGACAAAATCACTGCACACGAGGCGACGCTGCCATTAACAAGTGAGCTTTCGTGTCAAGCATGCATGCAGAGGCAGGAGGTAAACAAACACATCCAGTCAGCGACTCAGCGCGCACTGCTATGACGCGTGCCGTGCATCAGACCAGTCCAGCAGTGTTTCTCAAACAGTAGTCCGCGGACCTGACTAGTGCTGCATGCATGCGAATCTGCGATGCATGCATGCACTACACAGACATGCACTCGTCTCTGACACACACACACACACACACCGGTCCTCTCACATTTGAAAAACATTAACGCTTATAACGTTTTTGAACAAGCAATTAAACATGCGTGCGTCTCTCTCAGGTCCCAGCACCACGTGTCAGGAGGACTCCTGTGCCAACATGGGGATCTGCATCCAGCAGTGGGAGAATTACACCTGTGACTGCAGCATGACATCTTATACTGGGACCCAGTGCAACGACCGTGAGTACTGTACCCCCCTCTGTACCCCCCACTACACACACACACTGTTTATACTGGGACCCAGTGCAACGACCGTGAGTACCCCCTCTGTACCCCCTCTGTACCCCCCTATGTACCCCCTCTATACCCCCCACCACACACACACTGTTTATACTGGGACCCAGTGCAACGACCGTGAGTACCCCCTCTGTACCCCCTCTGTACCCCCCTATGTACCCCCTCTATACCCCCCACCACACACACACTGTTTATACTGGGACCCAGTGCAACGACCGTGAGTACCCCCTCTGTACCCCCCTATGTACCCCCTCTATACCCCCCACCACACACACACTGTTTATACTGGGACCCAGTGCAACGACCGTGAGTACTGTACCCCCCTCTGTACCCCCTATGTACCCCCCACCACACACACACTGTTTATACTGGGACCCAGTGCAACGACCGTGAGTACTGTACCCCCCTCTATACCCCCTCTGTACCCCCTCTGTACCCCCTATGTACCCCCCACCACACACACACACTGTTTATACTGGGACCCAGTGCAACGACTGTATGTACCCCCCTCTAACCCTTTGGGTCGGCCACCTTGCTCAGGTATTCTGCCACGGTGTATTCTCTGTTTAGGGCCAAATAGCATTCTAGTTTGCTTTGCTCTTGGGTTGCTTCTCTCCAATGTGTCAGGTAGCTTTCTTTCTGCTGTTTTATAATTTGGTTTAGTCCAGTGAATTGTCTGTCTGGTGGCTCTGCTTGTGTTTGTGTACAGAGTTCCCGGACCAGTTGGCTGAGGGGGCATCTCTCTAGGGTTTCTCTGTGTGTGAGTGCCTTGTTATGAAGTGCATCTGTGTCACTTTCTTTTAAGTGGTTATAACAGTTGAATGCTCTATTATTATTATTTTGATTATGAGAGGGTATCGTCCTAATTCTGCCCTGAATGCATTATTTGGTGTTTTCCGCTGGATTCTGAGAATTGATTTGCAGAATTATGTGTGCAGGGTCTCTATTTGATGTTTGTCCCATTTTTCAAGGTCTTGGTTTGCGGCTGGTCCCCAGATCTCACAACCATAGAGAGAAATTGGTTCTATCACAGAGTCCAGTATTTTAGCCAGGTTTTTATTGGGATGTCTATTTTGATGTTCCTTTTGATGGCATAGAAAGCCCTTCTTGCCTTGTCTCTCAGGTCTTTTACAGCTTGGTTGAAGTTTCCTGTGCGCGCACACACACACACACACACACACACACACACACACACACACACACACACACACACACACACACACACACACACACACGTTTCTCTTGTTGTTTATGTACACAGCTGTGTTGAATTACATTTTCATGACTTTCTAATGATATGATTATTCATTTCTTCCAGTAAAGTAAAAGTACTTTCAACTTGTACTCAAGTACAGTACCTTGAGTACTTGTGCTATATGTTACTTTGGCGACGCGCCGTGAGCTTGTAGATCTGCTATCCTTGACCGTGTGAAGTGTGGAACGTTGCTTTGAATGTTAGATATGTTTCATCTCTGTGTTGGAGTTGGAGGTTACACATACCATACCTGTTAGATATGTTTCATCTCTGTGTTGGAGTTGGAGGTTACACATACCATACCAGTTAGATATGTTTCATCTCTGTGTTGGAGTTGGAGGTTACACATACCATACCTGTTAGATATGTTTCATCTCTGTGTTGGAGTTGGAGGTTACACATACCATACCAGTTAGATATGTTTCATCTCTGTGTTGGAGTTGGAGGTTACACATACCATACCTGTTAGATATGTTTCATCTCTGTGTTGGAGTTGGAGGTTACACATACCATACCTGTTAGATATGTTTCATCTCTGTGTTGGAGTTGGAGGTTACACATACCATACCTGTTAGATATGTTTCATCTCTGTGTTGGAGTTGGAGGTTACACATACCATACCTGTTAGATATGTTTCATCTCTGTGTTGGAGTTGGAGGTTACACATACCATACCAGTTAGATATGTTTCATCTCTGTGTTGGAGTTGGAGGTTACACATACCATACCTGTTAGATATGTTTCATCTCTGTGTTGGAGTTGGAGGTTACACATACCATACCTGTTAGATATGTTTCATCTCTGTGTTGGAGTTGGAGGTTACACATACCATACCTGTTAGATATGTTTCATCTCTGTGTTGGAGTTGGAGGTTACACATACCATACCTGTTAGATATGTTTCATCTCTGTGTTGGAGTTGGAGGTTACACATACCATACCAGTTAGATATGTTTCATCTCTGTGTTGGAGTTGGAGGTTACACATACCATACCATGTTAGATATCGTCACCTTATTAAACTAATGGCCTAAGTCATTTTTTCAAGGTTTTCAGGAAACACAAAAAACTGTGCCAAATGTAGAATATATTATATTTCTTAATTATTTCAATTCCAAAAAACATGAAAAAATATGACTATTGACATACAAATAAAGGTGTATGTCAATCATGTAACATGTAAGGATAAAATGACTTAGGCCAATATCTGAACATGCCATTTTAACGTAGGCAATTATAAACCTTATTTAGGCCAAATTATTTTAGGCAGTAAGTGACTTAGGCAAAAATGTTTTTGTCTGTGAGGGCCCCTAGTAGTCTGTGAGGGCCCACTAGAAGTCTCTGAGGGCCCCTAGTAGTCTGTGAGGGGCCCCTAGTTGTCTGTGAGGGCCCACTAGAAGTCTGTGAGGGCCCCTAGTAGTCTGTGAGGGCCCACTAGAAGTCTGTGAGTGCCCCTAGTAGTCTGTGAGGGCCCACTAGAAGTCTGTGAGGGCCCACTAGAAGTCTGTGAGGGCCCCTAGTAGTCTTTTAGGGCAACTAGTAGTCTATGAGGGCCCACTAGAAGTCTGTGAGGACCCCTAGTAGTCTGTGAGGGCCCCTAGTAGTCTGTGAGGGCCCACTAGAAGTCTGTGAGGGCCAACTAGAAGTCTGTGAGGGCCCCTAGTAGTCTTTGAGGGCAACTAGTAGTCTGTGAGGGCCCACTAGAAGTCTGTGAGGTCCCCTAGTAGTCTGTGAGGGCCCACTAGAAGTCTGCAAGGGCCCCTAGTAGTCTGTGAGGGCCCACTAGAAGTCTGTGAGGGAACCTAGTAGTCTTTGAGGGCCCCTAGTAGTCTTTGAGGGCAACTAGTAGTCTGTGAGGTCCCACTAGAAGTCTGAGGGCCCCTAGTAGTCTGTGAGGGCCCACTAGAAGTCTGTGAGGGACAATTAGAAGTCTGTGAGGGCCCCTAGTAGTCTGTGAGGGCCTACTAGAAGTCTGTGAGGGAACCTAGTAGTCTTTGAGGGCCCCTAGTAGTCTTTGAGGGCAACTAGCAGTCTGTGAGGGCCCCTAGTAGTCTGTGAGGGCCCACTAGAAGTATGTGAGGGCCCCTAGTAGTCTGTGAGGGCCCACTAGAAGTCTCTGAGGGCCAACTAGAAGTCGGTGAAGGCCCCTAGTAGTCTGTGAGGGCCCACTAGAAGTCTGTGAGGGAACCTAGTAGTCTTTGAGGGCCCCTAGTAGTCTGTGAGGGCAACTAGTAGTCTGTGAGGGCCCACTAGAAGTCTGTGAGTGCCCACTAGAAGTCTGTGAGGGCCCCTAGTAGTCTTTGAGGGCAACTAGTAGTCTGTGAGGGCCCACTAGAAGTCTGTGAGGGCCCACTAGAAGTCTGTGAGGGCCCCTCGTAGTCTGTGAGAGCCCACTAGAAGTCTGTGAGGGAACCTAGTAGTCTTTGAGGGCCCCTAGTAGCCTGTGAGAGCCCACTCGAAGTCTGTGAGGGCCCCTAGTAGTCTTTGAGGGCCCCTAGTAGTCTGTGAGAGCCCACTAGAAGTCTGTGAGGGAACCTAGTAGTCTGTGAGGGCAACTAGTAGTCTGTAAGGGCCCACTAGAAGTCTGTGAGGGCCCCTAGTAGTCTGTGAGGGCCCACTAGAAGTCTGGGAGGGCCCACTAGAAGTCTGTGAGTGCCCCTAGTAGTCTGTGAGGGCCCCTAGTAGTCTGTGAGGGCCCACTAGAAGTCTGTGAGGGCCAACTAGAAGTCTGTGAGGGCCCCTAGTAGTCTCTGAGGGCAACTAGTAGTATGCGAGGGCCCACTAGAAGTCTGTGAGGGCCCCTAGTAGTCTGTGAAGTCCCCTAGTAGTCTGTGAGGGCCTACTAGAAGTCTGTGAGGGCCCCTAGTAGTCTGTGAGGGCCCACTAGAAGTTGTTGAGGGCCCCTAGTAGTCTGTGAGGGCCCACTAGAAGTCTGTGAGGGCCCCTAGTAGTCTGTGAGGGCCTACTAGAAGTCTGTAAGGGCCCCTAGTAGTCTATGAGGGCCAACTAGAAGTCTGTGAGGGCCCCTAGAAGTCTGTGAGGGCCCCTAGTAGTCTGTGAGGGCCAACTAGAAGTCTGTGAGGGCCCCTAGTAGTCTGTGAGAGCCCACTAGAAGTCTGTGAGGGCCCCTAGTAGTCTGTGAGGGCAACTAGTAGTCTGTGAGGGCCCACTAGAAGTCTGTGAGGGCCCCTAGTAGTCTGTGAGGGCCCACTAGAAGTTGTTGAGGGCCCCTAGTAGTCTGTGAGGGCCCACTAGAAGTCTGTGAGGGTCCCTAATAGTCTGTGAGGGCCCACTAGAAGTCTGTGAGGGCCCCTAGTAGTCTGTGAGGGCCCCTAGTAGTCTGTGAGGGCAACTATAGTAGTCTGTGAGGGCCCACTAGAAATCTGTGAGGGCCCCTAGTAGTCTGTGAGGGCAACTATAGTAGTCTGTGAGGGCCCACTAGAAGTCTCTGAGGGCCCCTTGTAGTCTGTGAGGGCCCACTAGAAGTCTGTGAGGGCACCCTAGTAGTCTGTGAGGGCCAACTAGAAGTCTGTGAGGGCCCCTAGTAGTCTGTGAGAGCCCACTAGAAGTCTGTGAGGGCCCCTAGTAGTCTGTGAGGGCAACTAGTAGTCTGTGAGGGCCCACTAGAAGTCTGTGAGGGCCCCTAGTAGTCTGTGAGGGCCCACTAGAAGTTGTTGAGGGCCCCTAGTAGTCTGTGAGGGCCCACTAGAAGTCTGTGAGGGTCCCTAATAGTCTGTGAGGGCCCACTAGAAGTCTGTGAGGGCCCCTAGTAGTCTGTGAGGGCCCCTAGTAGTCTGTGAGGGCAACTATAGTAGTCTGTGAGGGCCCACTAGAAATCTGTGAGGGCCCCTAGTAGTCTGTGAGGGCAACTATAGTAGTCTGTGAGGGCCCACTAGAAGTCTCTGAGGGCCCCTTGTAGTCTGTGAGGGCCCACTAGAAGTCTGTGAGGGCACCCTAGTAGTCTGTGAGGGCAAGTAGAAGTCTGTGAGGGCCCCTAGAAGTCTGTGAGGGCAACTAGAAAAGAACATTTCTAAGAAATGTTAAGTGTGCCTCCAGCTCGCTAAGTGTGTGCAACCTTGTATACATAAAACGCTAACCTTTATTACAGTAAAAGTTATAACCAATAGGGGGCAAGGCCTGAACCATGGAAATAACATCTTGAAATGATATGTTTTTGTTTCTTCTCCTGGAAGACGCCATTTTGAAAGGTGTGTTAAAATGGCCTAAGTCACATTTTATTATGACTTAGGCAAAATAAAATGGCCTAAGTCTCGAGTTTGTCTCGTCTTGACATAGGCAATTGTTTTAATAGGGTGTAACAGGAAGGCCTTTTAAGTTGGGACTTCGGCGCTTTTACCAGAGGTGGCAAGCATCATCAGGAGGTGATTTAGGCCAAAAACTCATTTTCGGAAAAAATGACTTAGGCCATTAGTTTAATAAGGTGACGATATGTTTCATCTCTGTGTTGGAGTTGGAGGTTACACATACCATACCTGTTAGATATGTTTCATCTCTGTGTTGGAGTTGGAGGTTACACATACCATACCTGTTAGATATGTTTCATCTCTGTGTTGGAGTTGGAGGTTACACATACCATACCTGTTAGATATGTTTCATCTCTGTGTTGGAGTTGGAGGTTACACATACCATACCTGTTAGATATGTTTCATCTCTGTGTTGGAGTTGGAGGTTACACATACCATACCTGTTAGATATGTTTCATCTCTGTGTTGGAGTTGGAGGTTACACATACCATACCATGTTAGATATGTTTCATCTCTGTGTTGGAGTTGGAGGTTACACATACCATACCTGTTAGATATGTTTCATCTCTGTGTTGGAGTTGGAGGTTACACATACCATACCTGTTAGATATGTTTCATCTCTGTGTTGGAGTTGGAGGTTACACATACCATACCTGTTAGATATGTTTCATCTCTGTGTTGGAGTTGGAGGTTACACATACCATACCTGTTAGATATGTTTCATCTCTGTGTTGGAGTTGGAGGTTACACATACCATACCTGTTAGATATGTTTCATCTCTGTGTTGGAGTTGGAGGTTACACATACCATACCTGTTAGATATGTTTCATCTCTGTGTTGGAGTTGGAGGTTACACATACCATACCTGTTAGATATGTTTCATCTCTGTGTTGGAGTTGGAGGTTACACATACCATACCAGTTAGATATGTTTCATCTCTGTGTTGGAGTTGGAGGTTACACATACCATACCTGTTAGATATGTTTCATCTCTGTGTTGGAGTTGGAGGTTACACATACCATACCAGTTAGATATGTTTCATCTCTGTGTTGGAGTTGGAGGTTACACATACCATACCTGTTAGATATGTTTCATCTCTGTGTTGGAGTTGGAGGTTACACATACCATACCTGTTAGATATGTTTCATCTCTGTGTTGGAGTTGGAGGTTACACATACCATACCTGTTAGATATGTTTCATCTCTGTGTTGGAGTTGGAGGTTACACATACCATACCAGTTAGATATGTTTCATCTCTGTGTTGGAGTTGGAGGTTACACATACCATACCTGTTCATCTCTGTGTTGGAGTTGGAGGTTACACATACCATACCAGTTAGATATGTTTCATCTCTGTGTTGGAGTTGGAGGTTACACATACCATACCAGTTAGATATGTTTCATCTCTGTGTTGGAGTTGGAGGTTACACATACCATACCTGTTAGATATGTTTCATCTCTGTGTTGGAGTTGGAGGTTACACATACCATACCAGTTAGATATGTTTCATCTCTGTGTTGGAGTTGGAGGTTACACATACCATACCTGTTAGATATGTTTCATCTCTGTGTTGGAGTTGGAGGTTACACATACCATACCAGTTAGATATGTTTCATCTCTGTGTTGGAGTTGGAGGTTACACATACCATACCTGTTAGATATGTTTCATCTCTGTGTTGGAGTTGGAGGTTACACATACCATACCTGTTAGATATGTTTCATCTCTGTGTTGGAGTTGGAGGTTACACATACCATACCTGTTAGATATGTTTCATCTCTGTGTTGGAGTTGGAGGTTACACATACCATACCAGTTAGATATGTTTCATCTCTGTGTTGGAGTTGGAGGTTACACATACCATACCTGTTCATCTCTGTGTTGGAGTTGGAGGTTACACATACCATACCAGTTAGATATGTTTCATCTCTGTGTTGGAGTTGGAGGTTACACATACCATACCAGTTAGATATGTTTCATCTCTGTGTTGGAGTTGGAGGTTACACATACCATACCTGTTAGATATGTTTCATCTCTGTGTTGGAGTTGGAGGTTACACATACCATACCTGTTAGATATGTTTCATCTCTGTGTTGGAGTTGGAGGTTACACATACCATACCTGTTAGATATGTTTCATCTCTGTGTTGGAGTTGGAGGTTACACATACCATACCTGTTAGATATGTTTCATCTCTGTGTTGGAGTTGGAGGTTACACATACCATACCTGTTAGATATGTTTCATCTCTGTGTTGGAGTTGGAGGTTACACATACCATACCAGTTAGATATGTTTCATCTCTGTGTTGGAGTTGGAGGTTACACATACCATACCTGTTAGATATGTTTCATCTCTGTGTTGGAGTTGGAGGTTACACATACCATACCAGTTGGCACACTGTCACGTTGTGCACACACACACACACACACACACACACACACACACACACACACACACACACACACACACACACACACACACACACACACACACACACACACACACACACACACACACACACTCATGCACACACAGGACTGAGGTGTGCGTTGGATTGCATCATTGCTGCATCCTAAACAGCAGGTGTTTGGGCAGAGTTCTACTCCAGCACAGCTGCAGTACCTCTGCCGTCCAGGGAGAGGCGCTGTCGGCTGCCATGGTAAAGCACTGCTTTAATAGAATGTTGCCAAAGCTGTTTGGGCCATGGTTTTAATTCACTAGTATAAAGGGTATGCGCGACTGCGCGTGACATCACTGTTGCTGGAAGCTATGTGGGAATGCCTATTGAGTGGCAAAAAACTATTGACAGCCCAAACATCCAAACAGAAAAGTCCTATCTGATTGTACTAAACAAAGTTAAACTCACCAACATTGTGGCTGTACTGAAAGCTGGAATTATCCTCTTTCTATCTGCAAAGTTTTTGTTTCATCCACCATAAGCATGTTATGAGCTACTTTCTGTCAAGACATTCTGTGCAGGTTTTTATTTTTCCAAGTGTCAGAGTTTGGAAGCGCTCGTTTTCAACAACACAACATCCTGCTGCCTCCTGCATTATGTGACATTTAGAAACAGGTGGTATGCAGGACCGTTGAGTGATTTGCAACTACTGACTCCTCTGTGAGGGTCCATGTCTCATACAGCAGTACTGACTCCTCTGTGAGGGTCCATGTCTCATACAGCAGTACTGACAGTGACTCCTCTGTGAGGGTCCATGTCTCATACAGCAGTACTGACTCCTCTGTGAGGGTCCATGTCTCATACAGCAGTACTGACTCCTCTGTGAGGGTCCATGTCTCATACAGCAGTACTGACTCCTCTGTGAGGGTCCATGTCTCATACAGCAGTACTGACTCCTCTGTGAGGGTCCATGTCTCATACAGCAGTACTGACCCCTCTGTGAGGGTCCATGTCTCATACAGCAGTACTGACTCCACTGTGAGGGTCCATGTCTCATACAGCAGTACTGACTCCACTGTGAGGGTCCATGTCTCAGTACTGACTCCTCTGTGAGGGTCCATGTCTCAGTACTGACTCCACTGTGAGGGTCCATGTCTCATACAGCAGTACTGACTCCACTGTGAGGGTCCATGTCTCATACAGCAGTACTGACTCCACTGTGAGGGTCCATGTCTCATACAGCAGTACTGACTCCTCTGTGAGGGTCCATGTCTCATACAGCAGTACTGACTCCTCTGTGAGGGTCCATGTCTCATACAGTAGTACTGACTCCTCTGTGAGGGTCCATGTCTCATACAGCAGTACTGACTCCTCTGTGAGGGTCCATGTCTCAGTACTGACTCCTCTGTGAGGGTCCATGTCTCATACAGCAGTACTGACTCCTCTGTGAGGGTCCATGTCTCAGTACTGACTCCACTGTGAGGGTCCATGTCTCAGTACTGACTCCTCTGTGAGGGTCCATGTCTCATACAGCAGTACTGACTCCTCTGTGAGGGTCCATGTCTCATACAGCAGTACTGACTCCTCTGTGAGGGTCCATGTCTCATACAGCAGTACTGACTCCACTGTGAGGGTCCATGTCTCAGTACTGACTCCACTGTGAGGGTCCATGTCTCATACAGCAGTACTGACTCCTCTGTGAGGGTCCATGTCTCATACAGCAGTACTGACTCCTCTGTGAGGGTCCATGTCTCATACAGTAGTACTGACTCCTCTGTGAGGGTCCATGTCTCAGTACTGACTCCTCTGTGAGGGTCCATGTCTCATATAGCAGTACTGACTCCACTGTGAGGGTCCATGTCTCATTGATTGATTGATTGATTGAAGACTTTATTGTCAGTTTGCATAGGAAAAGGTGCAGTTTCATGACGGTACAGTTCACTGGTACAAGGTCTACTAAAAGGAGATCCTAGAAAAGACTAAGCTTATTTCCATAGGAAACCATTGAAGCATCTCATAACATTGAATGACAGACGGGGATAGAACACAGTACTATGCAGTAGATATAGTAAAAAAATATTAATAAAATTAAATAAGATAAAATAAACGGTGCAAAAAATATATACAGTAGGTAAATACAAAGGAGGGTCAGGTGAGGCTGGGCTAGGTTTGTTATTGCCAGTTGCGAATGGCTGCCGCCTGTAAGGCAAGCTACTTCCTGAAAAGACGGCAAGACGCGCTGTGATTGGCCGGTAGTGTATGATCTGGAGACAACGTATACGGAAGGATGCAGATGACATAATTTTGACGAGAAATCCGGTCCCCAGCCA
>NC_137827.1:1156180-1168680 GCF_963921795.1 Nannobrachium achirus
GCTGAAAGTTGGGGTCCCATTAACTTAAAGGTGTTACACCATGAAATGTCACTTTTCCTATTTTAATACCTTTTTTTGGGGTCCCACTAGCACCTTCTATCCTCACAAAGTCCCATTTCTGACCGTTGTGTCTTTCTCTGGTTTTGAGAAGGCGAAGGTTAAAAGTATCCCACGGGTTCTCAAAACAGGCTATCCAGATTTGCTGCCGATTGTGACGTCATCTGCCGATTGTGACGTCATCATAAAAAGTTCAGGCCAAAGGTGGTACTGCAGCTGAAATGCTCTGAGAGCCATTCAAAAATGAGAGAGGCTCTCTATTCAGGAGTGGTAATTTAGCCTCAAACCTTTTGAAAAACGTTTTTGGGACATAAACAATATGACATAAATACTTTTTAAATGCATGGTGTATCACCTTTAACTATACAGGATAAAACACACCAAAATAAATCTGCTTTAAGTAGCATGTGAGGGGTCAAACTAGGGGGTTTTCATGATTCTGAATCCATTGGAAGCATTTATTTTGCACAAAAAACATTCCTTGGTAAAAAAAAAGGCCTCACAACACTATGGTTTAGTGATGAGTCATCACTTTTCACAGTTCTGTGGGAGCCGCCTTCACCCCAAGGAATGTTTTTCGTGCAAAACAAATGCTTGCAATGGATTCAGAATCATGTAAAACCCCTAGTTTGACCCCTCACATCCTACTTAAAGCAGATCTATTTTGGTGTGTTTTATCCTGTATAGTTAATTTAATGGGACCCCAACTTTCAGCAGCTGTCAAGGATTCTCCAAGGGAAACTGAATTTCAGTCTTTGTGGGATGTGTTACTAGACACCTTTACAAACACATTGGTGAACCGCCCCTTGTTAGAAACAATATACAGCAAATCTTCACAGGATGTTGGTGTTTAAACTAAACTCTAAGCAGAATATTGTCATCAGATTTCCTTCACTGCTCTCTGCTAGTCGCTGTACCTTCCTACACTAAACCTTACACTTCTCTGTTTTAGTCTCTTTAAATTGTTATTGTGATTATGCATAAATATTCCTGGTACAAAGACATGGACAGAGATGAGACTCAGAGCTTTCATTAGCTCTTACTCATATTTATTTGTGTTGCTTAAAGAGGTGGTGCCATAGATTTGTACCTTTTCTGGTTTTCATGTGTCTAGGAGGTTGACAGTACTTCATTAGACCCCCTGGTGTGGTTATGAGAAATGATGTATTGATTGATTGATTGAGTATTTTATTAGACAAAAGTGGAGAACATTACAAGTATCGTCAATATATTAAAGAATGTAGTACAGTACAAGTACTTAAGCACCCTGCCTAAATGGTATATGGCAAATAAGTCTTTTTACGTGTTTTTTTTTTCTTCTTTTTTTACGTTGCAAGTCCTAGGTATTCATGGTTATACAAATAACAAATAACAAAACACATACAAACATCATCACAGTTATACAAAACAGTATATGTACAGGTTAGGGGAGACAAGGGGGGTGGGTCTAAAGTAAGGGGGGGGTAAGGGAGGGGGCTCAAGTTGCTCCCTCTGGTGTTGTGGCTGTGGGTGTTGCTAACTTTTTGGAGATGTTTGGTCAGATATGCTGGTACTGAGAGGATGGAGGACAGATATGCTGGTACTGAGGGGATGGAGGGCAGATATGCTGGTACTGAGGGGATGGAGGGCAGATTTGCGTTGACTATTTTGAAAGTCCATCCCATTTTTTGTTGTTTAACCCTGTCTTCAACGCTGAGCCAGTTTAGGCTAGCAAAATGTGTGTTAGAAACATGGGTCATGACCCCAGGTGGAGAAGTAGTGGAATCAGTTTGTTTTGGGAGGTTTGGAGCTTAGTCTTTAGTAGCTTGTTGATGTTGGAGTACCAGGAGGTGCAAGCGTAGTCAAAGAGGGACTGAATGAGGGCCCAGCAAGAGTCCTGAGGGCACTTTAGTTGACAACAGTGGAGATTCTGCCCTGGAATCTTAATTGTTCTTTGATTTACTTTTTTGATCACCATTGTTGCCATGCTGTCCCCAGACAGGTATTTGTCAAGAATACAGCCCAGATAGGTTGTCTCTTCCTTTCTAGAGATTACTTTGTCATCAACTTTGACCCTTTTTATTTGGGGTTTCTTCCTGGAGGCTGACACCTTGTGGGTCAAAAGTGCCGATAAAAAAAGAAAAGAAAAAAAAACTCAGATAAAATGACATCATATAATCATCCCCTCCCCTTTTACCATTCACCCAACACTGTGGGTGTGGCTAACTTCAGCTGGGTCACTACCCACCATGACAACCAGGCATACTTAATGAACTGGTGCCCGGGTAGCTCAGTCGGTAGAGCTCTCGCCTTTGAACCGCAAGGTCATGGGTTCGATTCCGGGCACCGCCAACTGATGGTAGGTGTGGCGCTCCACCTCAGCAGTCCATCTCCCAGGGGTCTAGCACATTGTAACGGGGACAGACTCCCGCGTGTTACCGGCTGATACCGACAATAAGCCACTCCCGACCTACTCCCGACCTACTTGTGGGTGTGGCCACATAAAAACCTAATTTTAACTCTTTTTTTAAGCTTTTTTGGAGAAAAAAAAATCTTCATCTTTAAGTAAAAGTATCAAAACCACAATACATACTCTGTTACAAGTAAAAGTTCTGTATTCAACATTTTACTTGTATACCCAACCTACCCAGAAACACCTCCTAATGCAGAATGTCCCATTTTATTAGTTTTCCCCTTTTTTCAAATGTTTTCAAAATGTGTTGATCTTTTGAAAATAGATAATCTACAAGCTCACACCATGTCACATGATGATGCTTTGCATGCTTGTAGATCGGCTATTGTCATGGACAAAGTATAAAATAGGGCTTAATAGTTTTTTATATTATGTATGTTTTGTAATGATTAAAACATCTAAGTGACTTGTCACTGATGTTTTCAAATAATTGCAGTGGCTTAAACTGGTTTTTTTCAAAAACCTTTTTTTTCAAAAAACTTTTTTTTTCAAAAAACTTTTTTTTTCAAAAAACTTTTTTCAAAAAACTTTTTTTTCAAAAACTTTTTTTTTCAAAAAACTTTTTTTTTTCACAAACACAAACACTCTCAGAACAGTGCTGTTCTGAGAGTTGACGCATGTGACGTCACTCAGTCAAAAAACATTTTTTTTCAAAAATGTTTTTTTTCAAAAATGTTTTTTTTCAAAAAAAAATGTTTCAAACATTTTCAAAAAAATTTTTTTTCAAAACTTTTTTTTTCAAAAAACTTTTTTTTCAAAAAACTTTTTTTTCAAAAAACTTTTTTTTTTCAAAAACTTTTTTTTTCAAAACACTTTCAAAACACTTTCAAAAAACTTTTTTTTTCAAAAACTTTTTTTTTTCAAAAAACTTATTTTTTTTCAAAAAACTTATTTTTTTCTGGAAAAACCCCACTAGATGTGCCCCTGAGCAAACAGGCCGTTTTGGTATTGCAGCTGGAGAGCCTCATTATAGTAGAGCTAGAACAAACAAAAAGAATGGTCAGAGTGTTTGTTGAGGGTTAAAACCTGTCTAAGACTCAATTTTGAGCATATATTTATACAAAAAATATAGTTTTAAAAGCATGGTGTAGGCCCTTTAAAGAGGTGGTGCCATACTGTAGTTTTGTACTTTTTCTGCTTTTCATGTGTCTAGGAGGTTGAAAGTACTTCATTAGACCCCCTGATGTGTGTTTCTTTTTTTGAGAAATGATGTATTCCCCCTTGTGGTCAAAAGTGTCAATTAAAAAACACAGATACTAAGTGTGTCACAGTATCAACTCCTCCCCAATTGCCATTCACCCAACACTGTGGGGTGTGGCTATATCAGCTGGGTCACCACCCACCATGCCATCCATGCATGCATACTTAATGAACTGGGGGTGTGGCCACATAAAAACCCAATTTTAACTCTTTCTGTATACTTTTTTGGAAAAAATCTTCCTCCTAGTATAATCATAATACCTGATAATCATGTTTTAGAGGGGGGGGGGGGGATCATGGCACCACCTCTTTAACATTGTAAGTACAGTACACACTGTTCATTAGGCCACGCCCACAGTACAATACACACTGTTCATTAGGCCACGCCCACAGTACAGTACACACTGTACATTAAGCCACGCCCACAGTATTTCTCATCAGGTTTTTTTTACGTCAGGCAGTTAAACGGCCGCCCCGCCCAGGGTCTTCTTCTTAACAAGCTCACTGTCGTTAGCAGAGCTCTAGTGAGCGCGCTCACTAAAACACCAACTGCTCAGGCTAATTAAGGGGGGGGGGGGGGGGGTGAAGCATCTCTAAACCCCTCACTACACTCATCGCCTCCCACTTCCTAAGACATTCAAATTCACACAGGATTAAAGTGTTTGTTTGGCTGATACATATTGGATATTGTCGTTGTCGGGTGGAAACCTTGTATGTCCAAAACCATTTATTTTGAACTTATCATTTTTAAAACGATTTAAACTAGTGAAAACAGCCGATCTACAAGCACACAACGCCTCCCACCGCGAGGCATTGTGTGCTTGTAGATCGGTTGTTTTCACTACTTTTGTGCGACGGCCTTGTATGATGAAGCAGTGCTTCACTTTGCGAAAAGATTTACAAATTTGAAACTTGGAGATACGAGGTTTCTGCCCGACAGTGACGATATATTCTTTTTTATCAGAGTTCCACTGTAGCTTCACTCATTTGATAAGTCGTGTAGACCTTTTTATCACGTGCTTTCAAATGCCAGATAACTGGATTGCGACCGGCAGGGCACACAGTTAATATGAAAACCTCCACCGGTTGTCTGTCAGTCCCTCCTTCTGTCCGTCACATCATGTCACGTCACACTTTTGGCCCTGCTCTTATCTCCCCTATACATGCCAAACGTTGCACACTCACTCCTTGGCTAGCCAACCACAACCTCCAGCCCTGATTTCTCAAATGGCCCTCTTCTAGCGCCACCATGAGGTTGCTTTTTGCAGACATTAAACATTAACGGACACTGTGTATACATTAACCCATTTAGTTAACTACCTATTAGGGATGCGAAGATATACCGGTACGGATCGTAATCGCGATACAAACGTGCGCGATACGAGTGAATCGGTTCATTCAGGGTGGATCGGTACAATTGACGGCTGGAATCGTGATGTATCGTATCGTGAGTGACCTGGATCGGTACATTCCACGGTTGGATCGGTTTTTGCATAATAGTATTTCATTCTATACTGTGTTTCCGAGGCGCATTGAATGCCCCATCAGCCCTCCCCCCAAAAAGCACTTGTAGCGACTCTAAAGACATGCGTCTTTTACAGCAGCACTGGCTGCTCTGCTCTACTCAGCGGAGCGCAGTGAACACACGACCCGACGGAATGCAGAGACAGACAGACAGCACTCGTGAGCCCACTGGTTAAACATGCAGGATTAGTACCACGTTTAGCTTTATAACATCCCTGTCCAATGTTCGCTGATGTGATCCGTTGTTGTGTCACTGGACTGGAGCACGCTGCGTGATATTATGATCCACGTTCCACACCCGTTTGTTCTTCTTGTCGAGTCTGCGACGGAATTGATTTAAACAAAGCAGAAGCTTCCACGCTTTAACTACACACACGTATGAACTACAACAACGATACTGGGCGTGCAACTAGCGATTAAAACAAAGTATTTGACACTGTTTCACAACTTGTTACTGTAGCAGGCAGAACACTCTTCTGCTGCTGCTGTTCCCTCTGCAAAGAGAGGCTGGAGCCTGATTTATACTTGGCAGCTCGACGGTGTCGCGCACGCACCTAAATAGCAGACCTACAAGCTCACAACGCAACGCGTTGTGACTCAAATATCTACGTTTTGAAACATTTTGGCTAGAAATGGCAAAATCCTATATTATATTCATACAATATAATAATAATACAGGTCAAGGATCCTTAACTGAGAAGAGAGAGATCAAGCAGGGACCCCCACTGTAGGTTATTTTAGACTACTGTAGGCTATTATATAAAACTGTTGCAGATTAAAACTTGTCAGAGACTTGTTTGACAGCACTATTTCATCAGTGACATTAATACATTACTATGTTGTGTTTATTTGTTCACACATTATCTTTTCTATTAATATGATGGATTTATGTTATTCATTATAATCCATGAATTATTATCTCTTAAACCCTCAATAAGTGTTAATGTATTGGCTAATGTTCCCCCATAGGGTTGCTACTTGCTAGGGTTCAATTGGTTACTGTAAAAACTAACTATTAATATTTGGCCGCCTCACATAACTCTGAGGACCCTAGGGGTCCCTGACCACCTGTTGAGGATGTAATGATATATAATAATGATATAGTATTAATCAAACAATTTTACCAGCCAGCAAGGAGTGTTCTCCCAGATTTCAATAAGTTGGATTGTTAGACAGAGCCTAGTACTACAGTGAAACAATAAATTGTTTGGAAATTAAATGTAATGCATTTTTAGTAATTTTTTTGGGGGGGAAATTTACACAGGCTTTAATATAAATCCTTTGCATTGTGTTGAATCGCACCGAATCGTGAATCGTATCGCATCGTAAGGACCAGGGGTGTATCGCAAAATATCGTGAATCATATCGCATCGTATCGGGGTCAGGGGTGTATCGTGATGTATCGTATCGGCAAGATTTCAATGTATCGCAATTATATCGTATCGCTGGGAGTGTATCGTGATGCGTATCGTATCGCCTCAGTGGTCAAGATTCACATCCCTACTACCTATACGTTGTATTACCTTTAAGGCCGGCTGCTACGTCTGTGTCACATCAGTATTTGCTATACATATAGCAACATAATTTATTTTACATTTTTGGAATAAGAAATTAAAGGTTTTCAGAAACCTTAGGTTAGGTTTTAGAAGGCGTTTTCAGAATCGGCCTCAGGTCTAAATGGGTTAAGGCATTAACGATGATTTTTGCAAGTCGACTCGACTCAGTAAAAAGTTGAGTTGAAGTCGACTTTATCGTTTGATGACGTCATCACATCACACACGACCCCCCAATTATTTTATAAAGTTTAAGTGTATAGAGGGTATCTTCACATTTCTAAAGTGCCAATTTGAGGATTTTTTAATACCTCTAAAATGACAAATTAAACATTGTCCAAATTGTCAAATATTAGAGGCAGAAATTGTGAAAATAGCAGATCTACATGCTCACAACGCCTCGCATCGCGAGGCATTTTGAGCATGTAGATCTGCTATTTTCAGAACCATGTTATACCAAATGTAATGTAGCACTGTAATATTGGATCATTCCGTCCTTGACATTAAGCAATCCTACTGTTTGAATGCTGTACAGACGCACACATGGAGCAAAAATAACGATAGAAAGAAATACAAAGGATTTTATTTTTCAACTTCGACTTTCGACTTTCTCTGGTGGGAGTCGACTTGTGTAATGAAGTCGACTTGTCGACTTTTTCGTTAATGCCCTAATAAACATATCCTTGCTCAAGGACTCTTCCACATTAACTCTGGGGGAGCCCAGATTCGAACTGGGAACCCTCCGGGAACCCTTTGTGCTCTAATGTCGGTTTCTCTACCCCTGAGCTATGCCGCCCCAAATATAGTCTGGAACTACAGCTCCTGAACGGCGAGTAATGGAAGCTGGCATTTCTGTTCATGAAAATATATTTAAAAATGTAATTTCTCAAATCGCGGAGTCAACAGTCTGGCCACGCGAGACTAGTCACACTGCAGTGTGTCTACGCAGGCACTGCCCCTTTCCCTTCCTGTGAATAGAGGAATGTATCGATCCGGGGAAATTCAGGCGCCAGAAACAGTTTAAGTTTAAGTAGTTTAAGTTACGTACACAAGACATTAGTAGCACAGTAACATCAATACATACGTAGGAAGAGTAGCATCACAAAAATACTTAAAACACGTATACTAAAAGAAACACATACAAACATAAATGATACATCCTATACAATCATCCTGCCTGATGCAGATAAACTTGGTTCGCTTCTATTTTCATATGGTGGGTTTTCTGCTTCAACTTATGTTAATACAATATAAAATAAAATGAAATAAAAAGCACACCTTGAAGTGAGAAGCTCAGAAAGGAGCGAACGTTCACCTGAGGGACTCTTTAAGTTCCTCTGAGGAGGATTATGGGTTAGGGTTAGGGTTAGGGTTAGGGTCAGGATTATGGGTTAGGGTTAGGGTTAGGGTTAGGGTTAGGGTTAGGCTAACCCTCACCTCTGTCAGGATTATGACTCATGAATTATTCTAATAAACACATCAGATCTTTGTCAGTTTGTTTATTGATTCTTTGGACTACTGGACGCTTTATTTTTATAAATGTACAAATAAAATAAAAATGGAGAGACTGAGAGGAACATAACATTTTAAAACCATGAAACCAAAGAATGGAATAAAATAATAAAATCACTTGTGTTCCAAATGGACCCAACAATATACAAAAATAGCAACACACCTTTGAACCAACGCTTTAGGACATTAAGACAGGCATTTATTATAGTTCCCCTGCGTGTGTGTGTGTGTGTGTGTGTGTGTGTGTGTGTGTGTGTGTGTGTGTGTGTGTATGTGTGTGTGTGTGTGTGTGTGTGTGTGTGTGTGTGTGTGTGTGTGTGTGTGTGTGTGTGTGTGTGTGTGTGTGTGTGTGTGTGTGTGTGTGTGTGTGCGTGCGCCTGCATGTTTATTTGTTAGAAACAACTAACGGACGGTCAGACATGCAGGAAGCTCCAAGGGGAGGACCATTAGACCAAGGGGAGGACCATTAGACCAAGGGGAGGACCATTAGACCATTACGCTCCCAGAAAAGGTCGAGGGTCGCGGACAAAGTGTGAAGTTTTAGCAGAAATAACTGGAGTGTGTCCGACTGGCTGTTTAATGGAACTCTGCGAGAATGATCACTAGACTCTATTAGGCTGGCTGCTATTTAATGACCATTCTAAAATGGCTAGTGCCATTCCTTGATTCTGATTGGCTGGTTTCCCATAATTGCTGTGGTATATCCCTCTAAGGCCCACAGTTGTAATATTACAACGTTTGTATTTTATCCAAAAAAAGGTTTAAATCATTTTATTTTAGCTCCCCCTACCACCTAAACACCACCATTGGATTCTATTGTTTAGTATTACAATGCCATTGGCCACAATATTTGCATATAAATACCCCCCACAGGGGCTGACATTCACACCCGCCACACCCGCTGAAATTCCAGAGTTTTGACGAACAACATCTCACTTTTTCATGGAAGCTATACCTCAAAAAAACATAAGTAAAATGCCTGTACTATTCTTGTTGGTGATCATTAGAATGTCTAGAACATGTACATATGTTATTATTTTGAAAAATATCCCCCATATGTAAATTAGAGCATGATTTATGATTTTTGATTTATGGCTATAAAATCTTACAAAAACATTTTTTTGAAAAAAACATTACATTTTCCTCTTAATAGGACTCCTACAACACCATCTGATTTTTTTCAATTTTTTATTTCAAGTATTTCTTAATGCGGGCCTTAGAGGGATATGAGACTATAACGCACACCTTGAATCAGTTTATATCAAACCCAGGTGTGTTATTTCTTTCCACAGTGTTCCACAGTGCACCGATTATCTGGACCTGTGTTGTTGGCAAAAAAGCTGGGAACTACTTTCTTGTAGCTGGGAACTACTTTCTTGTAGCTGGGAACTACTTTCTTGTAGCTGGGAACTACTTTGTTGCAGCTGGGAACTACTTTCTTGTAGCTGGGAACTACTTCCTTGCAGCTGGGAACTACTTTCTTGTAGCTGGGAACTACTTTCTTGTAGCTGGGAACTACTTTCTTGTAGCTGGGAACTACTTTCTTGTAGCTGGGAACTACTTCCTTGCAGCTGGGAACTACTTTGTTGCAGCTGGGAACTATACTTTCTTGTAGCTGGGAACTACTTTCTTGTAGCTGGGAACTACTTTCTTGCAGACCTTGTAGTGAATTATTAGTGAAATAGAGCAGTTGGTACATTTTCATATTGCCATATTGTAACCATTTTAGAAAAGCAATAAGCCACGCAAGGCTTGTGGTTACCTGTATTTTACACTGGCTGAGAAGGTTGGAGACACTCGGCTGCGCCTCGTGTCTCAGCCGTTATAAAATACCAAGTAACCCCATGCCTCTTCATTAGATCAGGCACTTGGGTTCTGGGGAGTGATTGTGGAATAGTTGTCTGGCTATGAGAGACCAACAGGTCTCCTCCCAACAGCTCAGATCTCCTCCTCATGCAGGTCATTTCAGGATAAACATACATTTATGCATAAACCTCAGTATAACTGGATGTACTGTACTGTACTGTACTGTACTGTACTGTACTGTACTGTAGTGTACGCTTATGACTGGCAGTATGACTCTATGTATCGTTCCAAAGGGTCGTTCCTGATTTATATTCCGCGTTCCACTTCCACACAGAAACACCTTGACTGACCGTCTGCCTCTGATCTGAGGGCAAAGGTTGTCTGCAGCGTCACTGATAATGTTAGTGTTCACTTGATATGTCTTTCTTCCTCTCTCTCTCTCTCCCTCTGTCTCTCTCTCTCCCTCTGTCTCTCTCTCTCTGTCTCTCTCTCTCTCTCTTTCTCTCTCTTCTCTCCTCTGTGCTGACATTGTAGTGGTAGAGAGAGAGAGAGAGAGAGAGAGAGAGAGAGAGAGAGAGAGAGAGAGAGAGAGAGAGAGAGAGAGAGAGAGTATCCTACTGCAGAGCAGATGGTGTATTTCAGCAGATATAATAACATTATTACTGTCTCTAAATGGAAACAGCAGATATAATAACATTATTACTGTCTCTAAATGGAAACAGCAGATATAATAACATTATTACTGTCTCTAAATGGTAACAGCAGATATAATAACACATTATTACTGTCTCTAAATGGAAACAGCAGATATAATAACATTATTACTGTCTCTAAATGGAAACAGCAGATATAATAACACATTATTAATGTCTCTAAATGGAAACAGCAGATATAATAACACATTATTAATGTCTCTAAATGGAAACAGCAGATATAATAACATTATTACTGTCTCTAAATGGAAACAGCAGATATAATAACAATCAGCTTCTTTCCTCTAATAAGGCGTTGGCGCCGTCCAGGGATGTTTGTTTATCTGAATAATATGTCTGTTGTTCAATCTGTAAGACTATACTCTGTGTGTGTGCGTGTGCGTGTGCGTGTGCGTGTGCGTGTGTGTGTGTGTGTGTGTGCGCGTGTGCGCGTTTTACACAAATCTTTTCACAGAAAACTGCATGATACAGTGTAGGCTATACGGTATGTGCGTTGGCTCTCGCTAACGTGCCTGGCACTTTGGCTGACTGGTCAGCGTGCATACCTGGTAAATCGGGGTCCCGGGTTCGCCTCCCGGCCGTGACGCTACACAGTATCTATAAGCTAACGTCACACTGCAACATTGTGAACGTAGCCTATAGTCCTGGTTTGGCTGATACTGTATCTATTGTAACTACTCTACCAGTCTGATCTTCCACAGAGTTCCTACCCATTAAGCATCCGTGTCATTTTAGATCTAAATTCAAGACACACTGTTCTTTTGGAGAACTCAAATACAAAGAGCGCCGAGGGAGTTATCAGTCCGAAGGGATGTTATATATGGACAACCCCCAAGGAGCCAGTATTTATCCCGCTTATTACCCGGCTACTAAATAAAATGTATAATTTTGACTCAAAACTAAAAACAAAACAAAGTATTTCCTTGTTTACAGACGGCTGGAAGTGTTCAACAAGTGTTCCGCTGGGCGTCCTCCCAGCGCGACACGGTCGCCTTGGAAAACAAGGAGGTGCTGATTAGATAGAATCCATTTTCTGATACTAGGTCGTCTATTTCTCGCTTAAAATTATTTTAAAAACATTCTTGAGATCAACGTTTAGTTCTAGATGTCGCTGTGTGGTTGTTTACATGGCTGACATGTTGGATATGGCACTAAATTCATGCAGCGCAGGCTGCGCAGTTTGACTGCAGCAGCTGCTCTGAGTCTTTGATGAGGCAGCGGTCTGTTATTGAGCCGAGCGGTCTGCTATCCAGAAATAACAGACCTCTGATTTCAGCAACTGACCAATCAGGATCAAGCATTTAAACAGGCCGGGTAATAAAGAAAGTTAAAGAACTTCTGTTGATTTAAAACCTTCCCAAAGGACAGCTGAGTGTTGCTCTGTATCGATTCTCTCATGGAAGAGCACAACCTGTGGCTTCGCAAAAGGATTATTATAGTTTTTTTGCATTTTTTTTTTTCGTTGAAGTGAAATAAATGATACATTGTTGATGACTTAAGTGACAAAGAGACGGCTGCATTTGAGAAATAATATATTCAGAGCCAAATAAATACGTAAATCTCCAACCTGCCCGAAAGTTTTATTTCCCTGCCAGGGCAGGTGGGCAACTCTTAAGCGACATTCCCACCAGGCACGATAAAGATAATGATAACGATAACGATAAAGATATGTCTGCGTTACCG
>NC_137827.1:1173680-1188680 GCF_963921795.1 Nannobrachium achirus
AACATCTTGAAAGCGGCCATTGAAATCTCCAATTTTTGTCGATTTTCTTTCTTTCTTTCTTTCTTTTTTAAACTAGTGGCTCTGCCCTGACTAATTATTAGCATACCCAAAACTACATTGTAGGCCTAATGGGCCTAACCCTAACCCTAATGGGCCTAACCCTAACCCTAATGGGCCTAACCCTAACCCTAATGGGCCTAACCCTAACCCTAATGGGCCTAACCCTAACCCTAATGCAAATGAAATGAAAGAGAGATGTTCTGTAGCTCTGCTGAACACCTGCACCATTAGCCATTGTTCCTATCTAAATAGTAGATTGTTTATTAAGTGTGCCTGCCATGCAACGCAATGGCAAAACACTTATTGTAATCCGCCATACTTAAGTCATTAAGTGTGCCTGCCATGCAACGCAATGGCAAAACACTTATTGTAATCCGCCATACTTAATTAAGTCCATAGTTTCGCCACAAATTTCTGCACGTAATAACTGCCGCACAATTTACGCCACCCACGCAATATATACATCAAAACGTGCGGCTCGGCCGGGAATAGGTTGCTATTACTTTTCTTTCCGATCCGCGTTACCATTGCGACGTAATTCGCAAAAAACGACGCCCAAAAACCCCATTGACTTAGAATGGGGGAAACTTCGGCACGTAATAACTGCCGCACGATTTACGCCACCCCCGCAATATATACATCAAAATGTGCGGCTCGGCCGGGAATGGTGTGCTATTACTTTTCTTTCCGATCCGCTTTACGATTGCGATGTAATTCGCAAAAAACAACGCCCAAAAACTCCATTGACTTTGAATGGGGGACTCCGAAAAAAACCCAGAAACTTTGGCGCCACATAACTCTGCCATATTTTTGCCTAGCAACGTCATTTAAAATGTAAAATGCTCACACAACTTTGGTCTTTTTCCGACCAATAGGGATGAGCTGGAATTGATTAAGCCTCGCCCCCTCTTTAACAGGAAGTGCCCTTCACCAAACAGGAAGTGCCTCTATAACTCATGAACCGTTTGTCGTACAGACTTGCGGCTGGTGTCATACCTTTTCTTTTTTTCTCAATTTTTTTTTTCTCAATTTTTTTTTTTCTCAAATTTTTTTTTTCTCAATTTTTTTTTTCTCAAATTTTTTTTTCTCAAACATTTTTTTTTCTCAAAATTTTTTTTTCTCAAATTTTTTTTTCTCAATTTTTTTTTCTCAAATTTTTTTTTTCTCAAAAATTTTTTTTTCTCAATTTTTTTTTCTCAAAATTTTTTTTTTCTCAAATTTTTTTTTTCTCAAATTTTTTTTCTAAAAATTTTTTTTTCTCAACATTTTTTTCTCAAATTTTTTTTTTCTCAAAATTTTTTTTTCTCAAAATTTTTTTTTTCTCAAATTTTTTTTCTCAACATTTTTTTCTCAAAATTTTTTTTTCTCAATTTTTTTTTTCTCAAATCTTTTTTTCTCAAAAATTTTTTTTCTCAAAATTGTTTTCTCAAAATTATTTTTTTCTCAACATTTTTTTTTCTCACACTTTTTTTTCTCAAGATTTTTTTTTCTCACAATTTTTTTTTCAAAATGTCTTTTTCTCAAAAAAGTTTTTTTCTCAAATTTTTTTTCTCACAAAACAATTTTTTCTCAAAAAACTGTCGTTAAAGTGCGACCCGTGATAACGGCCAAAAATGCTCCAAAACGCCACTAATTAGTCGAAATGGCTGACTTCCTGTTTGGTTTCTGATTGGCTGCTGGCCTTGTGACGTGGGTAGAGCTGCGAGGGCCTGGTCATCGCTGCTTGCAGCTTTAATTCATTAATCGTCCATGACCTTAATTGGGGCCTATTTCGCCAAACAGGAAGTGCCCCTCACCAAACAGGAAGTGACCCTTGATCTCGTGAACCGTTTGTCATACAGACACGCGGGTTGCGTCAAATGAAATAACGCTAATGCTAACACCAACCGCTACACAAGGTTGCACAGACTTAGCGAGCTGCAGGCACACTTAAAATTTCTTAGAAATTTTCTCTTCTAGTTTTCATTTTATTTTCCTTAGCCATAACTATCTATTTTCTTTTTTCAAGTTTATTTTCTGTAAAAAAGCCATTTGTGTTGAAAGTCATAAATAACATTGTGAAGCAATTGAAAGCGAGATGTGCTCAGCTAACTTTAATGTTATCCCATTTGATAGCAGGCAGACAGTTATGAACCCAGACAAATAGCAGACAAATGTACATTCATTTGTGTTTAGAAGTTTGAGTATCGCTGCTATATAGCACCGTCCATTTGACAAATGGTGCTGTGTGGTACCTTTAAATATAGCACCAAAAACGGTTCCCCTATGATTACGAGCCACATTACCACTTTTGGTGCTATATAGCACCATTTATTTTTTTGTGGAAGAATCCCTCATAGACAAAAAGAACACTTGTACAACAAAAGTGCTTTTAATATTAATTCTTAAAGAAAAGTTTACATTTGGAGATGCGAGGGTTGGGTCAGACATAAACATCTCTGGACACGGTGCTTTGGATTTACTCTCACATTGACTATAGATTATTGGGAGGGGGGGGGGGGCTCTGAGCCTCACACACACACACACACACACACACACACACACACACACACACACACACACACACACACACACACACACACACACGCTGGCAGCAAATCACATCAGCCTAAAGCTTGCTTTGTTTTTTTTGGCAGGCAAACATCACCGAGTAAATTACAGACGTCGGTTTACTCTCTGGTCATCGTCATCATCGTCATCGTCACCATCATCATCATCATCATCATCATCATCATCATCATCATCATCATCTGTACGGTGAGGTAGAGGTGTTCGGCTAGCGATTCCTTTTGCCCTGGACCGTTCTCGTCTTTGACAGTTTTTTTCATGTGCCTGATTGTTTGTGGAAAGAAGCTTTTCAGCAAGTAACTAGACACACATAGAGTCAATGCTGTATTAGTCATGCTGTTGTCAAGTCACTAGACACACATAGAGTCAATGCTGTATTAGCCATGCTGTTGTCATGCATGCATACACAGTCCATAAAATACATCCATACTAAACTAATCCAATAAAAGCTCTGTCTAGGGAGCCACGTGCAGCACTGTCCCTTTTCTCTTTACGTTGTGACGTTAAGTGTGTGTTTTTTAGCGAGCTCTGTCCTTGTTCTGTGTGTGTGTGTGTGTGTGTGTGTGTGTGTGTGTGTGTGTGTGTGTGTGTGTGTGTGTGTGTGTGTGTGTGTGTGTGTGTGTGTGTGTGTGTGTGTGTGAAGGAGATGCTCTGGCGACGAGGATGGGATGCATAATGCATGAGTGTTATTTCCCCCCCGACACCACGGTTAATAAATAGAGAAATGTGTAACCCTGAATGACAGCTGACGGGAACAGCGTACGGTAGGGCGTACGGTACGGCGTACGGTACGGCGTACGGTACAGCGTACGCAGTGTTGTACCCAAACGCGTTCAAAGAACGATCGTTCATGAACACGTTCATATTTTGGGCGAACGTGAACTGAACGTAATTGTTTTCGCTTGATGAACGATATTGTTGAACGCGGTCATTCTGACGCCCGTGAACGAGTTCGTCGGCGTTCGTCGGCCGTTCATGCGGCGGTCCGCGCCTCCGCGGTCGTCTGTCCTCTCCTCTCTCTTTTCATTCACATGCTCCAATAGCACACACTGCACGCAGCCCCTCGTGAACGTTGATATAAGGTGCTGTCTGCACTCTGCTGCTGCACTGTGAATCTCCTCCTCGTTACGTGTCTCGCAAGCCTGACTATATACTTTGTCCTATGTGTGTTGCACGCCGAAGAAATAGCTGATCTGCAAGCTCACAACGCGTCGCATCCACGAGACAACGTGAGCTTGTAGATCAGCTATTTTAACCAACGCGGAAACATGCTGTGCGCGAGGTTTAGAAACGGATGCCTTCTAGTGGGGTTCCTTGTACATGTAATGTTTTGTTTTCATTTCAAATGTGTGTTAAAGTTTATTTTTCACTTCCAATTTGTAGATTATGGTCTATAGAACAATTTTGGTTCGAGTGTCAAGACAGTGGATTGAAGAAAAATATATTTTTTGCCCTATTTCCAAAATGACCAAAATCGAATTGTGTTTTTTGAACAATGTCTTAGTTTTCCCACAACTGCTGTGTAATATATTTTTTTTATTGCTAGTAACACAATGTGTTTCTCACATCAAATATTTATATGCAATTAAACATGTGATTAATTTAGATTAATTACAAAGCCTCTAATTGATTTGAATATTTTTGTTGGATCGAGTCCCAGCCCTAATATATATTAGGGGGAGAGAGAGAGAGAGAGAGAGAGAGAGAGAGAGAGAGAGAGAGAGAGAGAGAGAGAGAGAGAGAGAGAGAGAGAGAGAGAGGGGTAATAGTGGTAAGGGGGAGGGGGCATGCTGCCAAGCTATGGGAGAGTAATCGCCGTGGTGACAGAGAGTCTATTTTCCCCTCGGCTGCTCTTTATATCTGTCCTGGTGCCTGTAGATCACCCCCCCACCCCCCGTACCCCCCTCCTCCACTCACACCCAGTACCCCCCCCCCCCCCCCCCCCCCCCCCCCCACTAGACCCAGATGTGTTGCCATATTGAAGAAGGTCTATAAATATTGGTGGTTGCTTTAATAAGCACCACATTATGGTTCTAGCCCAGCTTCTTCATTTTCTGGATAAACATGTAGCCAATCAGGAAGCAGCATTCTGGGTGACGTCACCATTATAGTGTAAGTCCATTGAGTTGAATGGAGGAGTGGTGCTAGCTGGAGGATTGGTCGAGGGATAATCTGGCTATCAGACAATACATAGACAACCACACTCGCAATTTACCAGAATTGCATCTTTTCTAGTTCGAGTTGTGGGCTCGCCTGAAAGGCAAGAACACTTTGTTATCCTCATTATTTATATATAGTGAGTTCCGCCACATATTTCTGTCGCAGACAAAGGCAGGGCCCTTAGCAATGAGACGCAATTGGTGGAAACAAATCTGGGAGTGGTGTTAGCTGGAGTATTGGTTGAGCTTCACATGACAGTTAGCACACTGCAGAATATAGTCACGTTGGCAAACATAAGAAATGAAGAACAATTTATTTGATTAAGAGTTTTGATTTAGTTATTGTTGTGTTGTATAAAGGCAGTTATTTATATAGCACTCTAATCTAACCTAACCAGTTTGTGTAGGCAGATGGGCGGGCGCAGTGAGTCTCTCCGCACGTCTTCAGCAAATAGCATGTGTTCTCCTCCCCCCCACCCCCCTCTGCTCCTCTGCTCAGTGCAGAGAACGCTGCTGCGTCATGACATCAACACATTTGGTGCGACGCTCTCTGCACTCTGATTGGTTAGGGAAATTCTACACTTCCTCCAACAGTGATCATAACGCGATCGCCCAGGCTTCTTTTTTCTTCCGATCGCCAAAAGAAGCCTGGGTTTCCGAGGTTATTTATAAAGTGAGTTCCGCTGCATATATCTGCCACAGACAATACAAAGGCAGGGAGTGGGAGTGGTGTTAGCTGGAGTATTGGTTGAGCTTCACATGACAGTTAGCATGTTGCAGAATATAGTCACGAGCGAGCCCACACTGTTTCGGAGGAACAGTATTTCTAGTTATTTCTGCTCTCTGACTGTTATACAGTATGATGCATTGTTGTTTATTTATCCTTTCTATGGTTTAAATCCTATTAGTACAGCTTGTATCTGAACTATACTGTCCTGTACTTTTCCTACGCAAACTACTAATAAAGCACTCAATCAATCAATCAATCAACGAAGCCCCCTCCATGAAGTGGAACCTTTTTTTAAGGGTCTTCATCAACTGCTGACAGTCGGGGGGGGGGAGGGGGGGGGGGGGGGGGGGGTCTGTTTTACGCCGGTCAGAGATAAGGTTTAATGTTCTCATTTCATTTTGGGCTTTGAGGAGGGGGGGGGACATTGTGAGTGTGTGTGTGTGTGTGTATGTGTGTGTGTGTGTGTGTGTGTGTGTGTGTGTGTGTGTGTGTGTGTGTGTGTGTGTGTGTGTGGGTGGGGTGGGGGGGGTGGGGGGTGGGGGGGGCGTAGCATTTGAATACAGCGTTGATAAGCAGAGGATAATGCACCCTTTGACCTTCACCCCTGCCCCCCCTTTTAAAAATAGCAGATCTACAAGCTTGCAGCGCGGCACTCGGTGCCGCGCTGCAAGCTTGTATATCTGCTATTTATCAATAGTTAAAGCATGAAATAATGATACACGTGTACCCGTTCTGAATGGGTTAAAGAGAAGCAAACAGCCATGCATCAAGGTGGGGAGGGGGGGTTTGTCTAGTGGGGGGGGGGGGGGGGGGGGGGTGTATAGAGAGGGGGGGGGGCCATGCATCACGGTGGACAGGTCATTTTCTCGGCGCGGCGCCTCAGTGCGGCGCTCAGGACTCTGCTCCTCAGATTACAGGAGGCTAATCATTTCCGCGGAGACGATGCGTTATGTTAATGTGACAGCCGCGCTAACAACGCCGCGCCGTTTCTGCTGAGCTCGCCTCCCCCTCCCCCGCCTTCTGTCGAGCGCTTTAATTTGGCTTTAATGGAAGCCGTAGTGTTGGTATCAGCAGCACAGACCCGACCCGGGCCGGGCCGGGTCGGGCCGGGGAGACGGACAGACAGAGTGGTGGAATGAAGGAGTCTTTTATTGTTGGCGAGAGGACAAACTGAAGGGCTTCCTCTGTAAGAGCTGTGGAGGCCACCACCACACTCACACCACAGTCCTGCAACGGGCCGAGGTGTATCCGCGGTTGCTGGAAAATATAATTTTATAAGTTCACAAGTACGGAGACAGGCAGTACAGCATTTTATTGTGAAAATCAGAGAGCTTCACAGTAGCGCACACAGTGAGCAACAGGACACACACAACACACAACACACAACACACAACGCACATGTAAACAAAGTAAAGCAGACACAACACGGGAACAACATGAATGAACATCAACATGGATGAAATCAAATCTAAGATATCTATCGGTGAATACAAAGTAGTGGACAGTTTACAGTTTAGTCATTTAGCAGACACTTTTAATCCAAAGCGACTTACATTAATCATACAATAATCTTACAATAAGCAGATAAAACATCACTATAATAAACAAGATAATATGTCAGAACATCAGCAACAATATGACAAATGCGTATGAATATAAATCTTAAAAAACAATATAATCAGTAAAGAAAACATGAAAGTTGTGGGTTTAGGTGGAGTCTGAAGAGGTGAGTCTTCAGTCCACGGCGAAAGCTAGCAAGTGAGTCCGTTGTTCTAAGTGTGACAGGGAGTTTATTCCACAGCTTGGGGGCCAGGAGGGCAAACTGTCTCAGACGAGCGGATTTTTGCCTGGGGTTTTTTAGCGAGGGTTCTGTCAGCATCCCTGTGTTGGCTGATCTGAGTGAACGGGGTGGGGTTGTAGGGGTTGATCAGGTTTTGGAGGTATGGAGGAGCCATACCTTTGGCTGCTTTGAAGGTCAGCATCAGTGTTTTGTATTCAGTGGCGGGCCGCAACCGGGAGCCAGTGGGAGGCTGCAGAGAAGGGAAGAGACATGTAAGAACTTAGGCTGGTTGAAGACCAGTTGTGCTGCGGCATTTTGGATCAGTTGGAGAGGTTTAAGTGCACATGCCGGGAGACCAGTGGGGAGAGAGTTACAATAGTCAAGTTTTGATATGACAGATGTCTGGATGAGGAGCTGGGCTGACTCCTGGGTGAGGAAGGGTCTGATTTTACGGATGTTATAGAGTGTGAACCTACAGCAATGTGTGCCTTGAATGATAGCTGGCTGTCCAGGACCACACCAAGGTTTCTAGCAGTTGGAACCGAAGTCACCAATGAATTATCTATGGAAATAGTGAGATCTTGCATTGGGCAAGAGCAAGACTTAGCTGCAGGACAAAACTAAACATCTGTTAACAGAACGGCCCAAACAAGGAGATATTCATGTCTGTGGTGTTATGTTCTGGAAGGTTTACCCTTCAGAGTAGAACTATTTTAATACAACACATTAAGAAATACAGCAACCGTTTTGGAGCATGAGTAGGCCTGATGACAGGACTCTCTGCTACTCAGTATTTTGTATGTGCGCGTGCGTGCGTGCGTGCGTGCGTGCGTGTGTGTGTGCGTGCGTGCGTGCGTGCGTGTGTGCGTGCGTGCGTGCGTGCGCGCGTGGGGTGCGTGAACTTGTGTAGTTGTTGTTGAAGTCATGTCTGTGAGATCTAAGGTTTAAATCTAATCTGACTGAAACGTTGCTGTGATGATGTTTCATTCTGAGAGCCTCAGTATATTTTTATATTTTATGTTAGCATTGATGAATAATTCATGTTGGCAGCATTAATAATGTAGTGTTGTGATGAGAACACAGGAACTGAATGTTCCTTAAATGATGTTGTTTGTCTTGGACTTTTAGAACACTTCATGTGTCACATGACTTCCTGTTAGAATACCTTCATGTGTCACATGACTTCCTGTTAGAATACCTTCATGTGTCACATGACTTCCTGTTAGAATACCTTCATGTGTCACATGACTTCTGTTAGAATACCTTCATGTGTCACATGACTTCCTGTTAGAATACCTTCATGTGTCACATGACTTCCTGTTAGAATACCTTCATGTGTCACATGACTTCCTGTTAGAATACCTTCATGTGTCACATGACTTCCTGTGAGAATACCTCCATGTGTCACATGACTTCTTGTCAGAATACCTTTATGTGTCACATGACTTCCTGTGAGAATACCTCCATGTGTCACATGACTTGATGGGTCATGTGACTTCCTGAAGAGTTGGTGCAACTCATGGATCTCCTTATGTGGAGCTGGGAATGCCCTTATATGGACATATGACGTCTGACAGCCAAATACCGTAATTGCTGGACTATAAGCTGCACCTGAATATAAGCCGCACCAGCTTTCACCTGCATTAAAACCCCATGAGAATCTGTGTCGTTTTAGATTGCTTACACTATTCAATTATTATATTATATTAATCATAAATAATGACTATATTGGATCCATTGGAACACCTGTTATTATTTACATTTCATGGGAAGCAACAGTTTTGGACAGGTTTCCAGCTGACAGTGGTTATGTGTGGCATGGTGTACTATAGACTATAGAGAGAGAGAATCCAATGAAAACAGAAATAGGTCACATCACCATCACCAAACTATTTCTGCCACCAGGATATTCCTTCAGGACTCGTTTTCAGTCTGATCCGCATTCCACCTTCTTTTCCCACTCCGTTCCTCGGTTTCTTTATTCCCCTGGCCAGAGCGCAGGCAGTCCGATCCATGCTGGTGTGTGAGAGAGTTAATATTGTGAAAAATATCCCCAAAATGCAAATTAGAGCATGATTTATGATTTATGATTTATGGCTATAAAACCTTACAAAAACATTATCAATTTTTTCAATTACATTTTCCTGTGATTAGGACTCCTACAACACCATCTGATTTTTTTTTTTTAATTCTTTTTGGCCAGTAGAAATTAATTCGGGTCTTGCAGGGTTAATGACAACACACTTCTATAATAACATACTAATGATGAAACAACATACTACATGTCATTCCCAAAGGGGACAGAACATGCTGCTATTGGGTAATGGCTTTTAGTGGTTTGTCTAGAATCCATAAACAGCTGTTATAAGTAATGTCCAAACATCATAATGTTCTATGCATAGAAACCCTCAGGAATAAAATATACTGATGATAACCATGATAATTATAATGCATGCAGAGAGAGAGAGAGAGAGAGAGAGAGAGAGAGAGAGAGAGAGAGAGAGAGAAGAGAGAGAGAGAGATGAGAGAGAGAGAGAGAGAGAGAGAGAGAGAGCGGTGTCTCTAAAAGGGGTTGCAAACCAATAACTACAGGTTAAGTATGTGCAGAACAAGCCAGGCAGCACCGTGCGCTGCTCATTTATCACATGGCTCTTTTTTCTTTTTTACACTTCCATTAAGCTCAGCATGCGCACACACACACACACACACACACACACACACACACACACACACACACGCACACGCACACGCACACGCACCGCACACACACACACACACACAGAGTTGCGTCTAGCCCCTCGTCATATATATACTCGCTATGTTTTTCTTTCCTTTCTTCCAAACAGTGTGCTTCTACATTGCTCTGCTGTATTGATACTTTTACACTGTGAAACAGTTGAAATAAGAGGATAGATGTGTTGTTTGTACCAGCAGAATGTGTGTTGTGTCACCATGTGTTGTTCTGCTGATGACAACACAGTCACACATGGAGTCCTAAAAATAGATTTAAAAAAAGCATCGTCCTAATTTGATCATTGAGTTCTATTCATGTCTGTCTGTCTGTCTGTCTGTCTGTCTGTCTGTCTGTCTGTCTGTCTGTCTGTCTGTCTGTCTGTCTGTCTGTCTGTCTGTCTGTCTGTCTGTCTTGCAATTGCCGGCTTAATTGCTCATAGGATTGTGTTTCTGACTTTTAGTCTATAAAGCTTTCTGGCAGGCAGGCAGGCTGACTGACTGACTGACTGACTGACTGACTGACTGACTGACTGACTCTTCATGAACCTTCGCTCCCGTCGTGGATTTGCATTGAGCCTCATTTGAATAAACACACACACTCAGCGAAACACAGACACACACACACTCCCCCTCTCTCTCAGTAGTTGTGTGTTCTGTGAGTGAATGGGGAGATCACTGGTTGTTGAGAGGCTGAGAGAAAGAGAGAGAGATGCAGTTGTAACCCCCCTACACACACGTACACGCACACACCACACAGGCACACCACACGCACACACCACACAGACACACACACAGACACACTCACACACACACACACACACACACGCACACACCACACACGCACACACCACACGCACACACCCACACAGACCCACACACAGACACACTCACACACACTCACACACACCGCACACACACACCACACAGACACACACACAGACAGACACACACACAGACACACTCACACACACGCACACACCACACGCACACACCACACAGACACACTCACACACACACTCACACACACACTCACACACACACGGCTGCGATGGGAGCATCAACAGACGAAGACAGAGAGGATTTTCTTCTTCCAGATTTTGACGTTTTGATTTTTCAGCGGAAAACTGTGGTCTGTGACATCATCACAGAGAGAGAGAGAGAGAGAGGAGAGAGAGAGAGAGAGAGAGAGGAGAGAGAGAGAAGAGAGAGAGAGAGAGAGAGAGAGAGAGAGAGAGAGAGATAGGGTGCGCAGGGCGAGCGGGAGCTCACAGATCCACAGACGAGGCTCAGCGCAGCAGCCAGACTGAGCCAGAGAGAGAGAGAGAGAGAGAGAGAGAAGAGAGAGAGAGAGAGAGAGAGAGAGAGAGAGAGAGAGAGAGAGAGAGAGAGAGAGAGCTTGTGACGGGTGTCTCTCTCCCCTAACGGTGGGGTGCTGTCCCCTGGGACCCCCGCGCTGAGGAGAAACAAACTGCTGTTCGTTTGTTTCATCTTCTTGTTGTTTTGTCTCTGGATTGTTGAGAACGGGACCGGCTGGTGGGAATCCCCTCGGGGGGGGCTGAGCGGAGGAGAGGAGAGGACCCCCACTGAGAGGACCCCCAAACACTGAGGAGAGGACCCCCAATGAGAGGACCCCCAATGAGAGGACCCCCCAATGAGAGGACCCCCAATGAGAGGACCCCCAAACACTGAGAAACTGAGAAGAGAATTCATATTATTTCATTTTGTTTCATTTATGTTTTATTATTATTGCCTTCTTTGGATTGTCTGAACAATAACAATAACAGCAACATCAACAACAACTCACTCTTGAGAACCTGAGGTTCCAGAGAGTCGCGTCACTCCTGTTCTCTTCATGGTCCAGGTCTTCTACTCACACATCTCTGTGGTGTTTTGTGACAAACCACCAACCTGGTGAACCTGAAGTTCATCAACTGTCCTTCAACCGATCCTCCTGGGTGCAGCTTTCCACAGAATGCCTGGGGGTCAAACCTCAACAGACTTGTCTCTGGAGCAGCTCAGACTGAACACTATCTGCATGTGATCTGAGGGTCTGCACACTGACACTCTGTGAATGCGGAAGGAAGACTTTTGAACACATCATCCATGAATGCCCAATCTTCTAATCAGCACATGGAGTCAGAGCCTCATTGAACTGGATAATGATAGCACTTCTTGGCTGATGTCCCAACTGCCTGTGTAGTCCTGCACACCAACCAACGCAGCGAGGTGTGAAGGTTCCATCCAGGGGGTCCATCAGGTTGTGAAGGTTCCCAGACCATAGACAAAGAAAGGTAGACGCCTCCTTCAGCTAGGGGGCGCTAAATACATTGAGCAACTAAGGGAATCTGCATCGCTTCCGTGTTCGTTGCTTCCGCGTTGCGTCACACATACGGAAGTCGGTAAGCCAATCAGAGGCAGGTGGGGGGCGGGTCTTTACGTATGCAGCCTGTAAGAACAGCTGAGCAGTTGCAACATCGGAACTGGCTCTGTTGAATTAAATTGTGGTCCTTGGATAAGTCACGGAAAAGACACGCTGTGATTGGCCAGTAGTCACTTTGACTGACAGCGTTCCCTTGGTTTTTCCAGGAAGTCCGGACTAGAACTTTTGCACATCGCTCCAATTAGAACGAGGCTCTTAATATCTGTGGTCCAGACCAGGACTGATTGGTCCAGGAGGATTATGGGCGTGGCTCCACCACGGAGCCCCTCCCTCAGTGACCTCCTGGTTGGTGGACCATGCTGCCCCTCCCCCGCGGGGGGGGCGTGGTCTCTGTGCTGCTGTGTGATTATTCTGGGATGCCTGGGGGCGGGGCCGGGGCCAGGATGGGCGGGGCCGGCTTGGGGAGGCTCCACCCTGTCAGAACATCAGCACCACCAACCACGGCACCACCAGGGGGCAAGCGCGCCCCCCTCCTCCTCCTCCTCCTCTGGTCCAGTGTCCATCTACAGGAGCCCCTCCCTGCTGAGGGGGGGGCCATGGTGAGTGACACGCCCCCCAACCCCCCCCAAAAAGATATTTACAGTATATATATAATACAGTTGTTCAACCCCGCCTGACGCTTAATTTGGAATTGCACATGAGTTCTGGGCGGAGCCGTTTGATTATTGTCCACGACATTGCAAGCGGCTCTTCGCGCTCCGAGCGCCGCAGGCGCGAGTGCCCGTGAAGAGCGGGCCAGGGCCGGCCGCGCGAGTTACGAAGCCGTGGTGAATGCAATCGTTATATTTATGCCCAGGCCGTGCCGTAAGGCCTGGGCAAGTCCACGATAAACGCCCATCTCGCACCTCCGTGCGCCCAAGCGACCAAAAAGGAGCGCTCCCTAGCGCCAGTTCAGCCAATCAAAAGCTTCCATGGGCGGGGGTTTGCCCAGAACGCTGTGTGCAATTCCAAATCACGCCCCTCTGACACATGTGTTCATTAGTGTAACCACTGTTCCTTTGACTTAGAACTTGTCAACTCTGCTCAAAACTGTACTTTTTGGAGCATTCAGTGTCTTTGCAATTGTTTTATATCCTTTTCCTTTTTTTGTACAGAAAGCAATAATCTCTTCTCTGAACTTCTCTGACCATTCTTAGATTTAGCCATGTTTCTAACTACTCTAATCACAGTCAACAAGTCAACAAACTTCTAGTCAGGCCAGATTGCACATCTGATGCATCTATTTAAGCCCTTGATTAGTCGATTGCAGTTGATTACAGATGTTTCAAGGTGTAATTAAGAGTTGAATAATTGCAAGTGAAAGTGGCGTTGAAAGTGGCATTTAGCATTGAATTTGGCAAAAAAAGAAAACAAAACACTACAAATGTTGAGCTATTTACATTGATCTTGTATGATTTATTTATTTCATTCAGTTGTCAGTTTGTGAATTTAGCCAATCAACCAGATTTGCAGGGGTCTGAATATTGTATATACAGTACATACATACCCCAAACCCCCCACGATGAGCCTGGTGGGATTGTGACCTGAATACTAGAGGTCAATGAAAGGCAGACAGACAAGAGAGACATCAGTCCTTACAGTTCAGTGTTTTCCTCTACAGTTTACAGTTTACAGTTTAGGCATTTTGCAGACGCTTTTTAATCCAAAGCGACTTACAATAAGCAAATAATACATCACTATAATAAACAAGATTATATGTCAGTACATTAACAGCAATATAACAAAATGTAAATGAATATCTATCTAGAAAAAAAAACGATATAATCCGTAAAAAAAAGGTTTCTAAAAACCTAAAAACAAATGCTAACTAGCTTCATGTATGGTCATTGAGTGTTTCAGTAGTGCTATGGGTTTAGGTGGAGTCTGAAAAGGTGAGTCTTCAGTCCACGATGAAAGCTAGGGAGTGAGTCCGTTGTTCTAAGTGCGACAGGGAGTTTATTCCACAGTTTGGGGCCCAGGAGGGAAAACTGTCTCAGACGAGTGGATTTTTGCCCTGGAGTTTTTAGCGAGGGTTCTGTCAGCATCCCTGTGTTGGCTGATCTAAGTGAACGGGTGGGGGTGTAGGGGTTGATCAGGTTTTGAAGGTATGGAGGAGCCATACCTTTGGCTGCTTTTGAAGGTCAGCATCAGTGTTTTGTATTCCATGCGGGCCGCAACCGGGAGCCAGTGGAGGCTGCGGAGAAGGGGAGAGAGACGCAAGAATTTTGGCTGGTTGAAGACCAGTCGTGCCGCGGCATTTTGGATCAGTTGGAGAGGTTTAAGTGCACATGCCGGGAGACCAGTGAGGAGAGAGTTACAGTAGTCAAGTTTTGATATGACAGATGTCTGACTGAGGAGCTGCGCTGCCTCCTGGGTGAGGAAGGGTCTGATTTTACAGATGTTATAGTGTGAACCTACAGGACCGGGTGACTGATGCAATGTGTGCCTTGAATGATAGCTGGCTGTCCAGGACCACACCAAGGTTTCTAGCAGTAGGAACCGAAGTCACCAATGCATTATCTAGTTCTGTGCTCCAGTAAGCCTTGTGAAC
>NC_137827.1:1193680-1211612 GCF_963921795.1 Nannobrachium achirus
ATAGAGTGTATGTATGTAGTGTAAATCAGATATATAGTGTATGTATGTAGTGTAAATCAGATATATAGTGTATGTATGTAGTGTAAATCAGATATATAGTGTATGTATGTAGTGTAAATCAGATATATAGTGTATGTATGTAGTGTAAATCAGATATATAGTGTATGTATGTAGTGTAAATCAGATATAGAGTGTATGTATGTAGTGTAAATCAGATATATAGTGTATGTATGTAGTGTAAATCAGATATATAGTGTATGTATGTAGTGTAAATCAGATATATAGTGTATGTATGTAGTGTAAATCAGATATAGTGTATGTATGTAGTGTAAATCAGATATATAGTGTATGTATGTAGTGTATGGCCGTGGCACACCTTCATTTGACAGAAGTATAAAAGTATAAGAAGTATATAAATCATGCTTGCACTTTATTCAAGTGTTAGAAAGTTGTCTTCAGAGCCACACTGACTTATTTATTATTTTTATGTGACAACGGAAAACTCCCACTAATCTGGAAGACACCACCAGGCAGACACAGGATCTGAGGGGGAGGCCATCTGCCTCTACTGGGGGGGGGGGGGGGGGGGGGGGGGGGAGAGAGGGAGTGAGAGAGAGAGGGAGAGAGAGAGAGAGAGAGAGAGAGAGGGAGAGAGGGAGAGAGGGAGGGAGGGAGGGAGAGATGCAACATTTCTTTTTTTTTTAATGAAGCACCTGCTGATTATCCAGAGAATAAGAACATAACTACATTTTCTCCAAACACAGACATCATAAAGCAGGTGTTTTCAATGTTTTCAGGCCAAGGACCCCTTAGCTGAGAGAGAGATGAAGCAGGGACCCCCGCCTCTATTTTAGCTTGTAGATCTGCTATTTTTGTCTAAAGTTCTCCTTGGAATAGGGATGCGAGGGTTCAAGTTGTTCATTTAAAATAATTATCTTATCACGTGAGGATTTGGTGGCCCCCCAGTAGTAACTCTGAGGACCCCCTAGGGGTCCCAGAGCCCCTGTTGAAGACCCCTGTCATAAAGAACACACATACCTGACAGAACCTCCCTGGCTGATGGCTTTATTTTACTTCAGTGAGATTTTAATAGAATAAATAGTTCAGTGACCACATGGTGGCGTCACTTCTCTATCGCAGCACTTCTCATATTTTCTGTAAATAACTTTTTTCATCCACGGAACCCCAAAGTTACGATAGCGACTTTAAGCAAATGACGGCTACGGCAGATGACAACGGTAACCGGAAATGGATCAGCGCTCGATAGATCAACCTGCCGCTGTTGCGGCCGTCTCTACGCCAGAAGCTCCCTTTCCAGATTGCAGTTGTACATTTACTGTATGTCAAATATGTAAATCTTTACCCCTAAAGCTAGCCTTACACCTAACAACTTTGAAAAGATTTCTCAGTCGTAATAAAATTGAGACGAGTCGCAACGCGCTCCCGTGATTCGGTCGTTACTCAATCGTTAAATGTGAGGTAGTGCTCCGACTCGATTTTTACCCCGACTTGAGACCCAGATTCTGTTATGAGAATATTAAACTGGTTTGATATTTTCACAAATCGGGGCTGAGTCTGACTAGAGTACAATGACGTAACAACCAAAACAGAACGCTATAGTGAGCCAAAAGCCACGCACGCACGCACTCACGCACTCACGCACGCACGCACGCACGCACGCACACACACACACACACACTGTTATTACGTAGAATCCTTTAAGGGCGGACCCTTAAAGGAAGTTCCTCTCAGAAATCAGAACAATATAATCTGAAATGTGCTGATGAGACACTGTGTGTGCGTGCGTGCGTGCGTGCGTGCGTGCGTGCGTGTGTGCGTGTGTGTGTGTGTGCGTGCGTGTGTGTGTGTGCAGCTGGAATCAAAAGTGCTGCTGACACAGCCTGCTGTGTGCACCTGCACACACACACCCTAACGCTACAAACATTCCACTCTTTGATGTCACACTCTTTGTCTACGAAGGCAAAAAATTGTTTCATAATTTAAATAAATAGGAATACTGATAATAATTTAAATAAATAGGAATACTAACAGTTTAATACTTTAAATAAGAATAGCTTCCTTGATCCAAGCTGGAATGCTATGGTTTGATTGATGATTAGTCTTAACTCATTTAGTGCCTTTCCCGAGATGTCTCGCGAAATTCCCTTTGATGTCCGCAGTGCCGATCGCGAGATGTCTCGCGAAAAGTAATATATTACTGTAACGGCGGTTATCCTGCCGGGTACATGCGCGGAAGGTCCCGAGACGATCTCCCTCGCTGATTTCTGATCATCACGGATCCACGAGCACAAAATAGTAATCCCATAACATGAAGGCAGACGGGGAATCTCATCTTTAATGTCCATTATCTCCAAACAACACTTTCAAAGCGAGGATGGCAGTAGATGCTCGCTTATATAACACATGTTGAAAAGCTCCGTTCCGCCAATACACAACACCATGTGGACGATGACCGCTTCCTGTGAATGACGCGATGACGTCAAACCGGAAGTGTTTAAGCTATGGACTTCTGGCCTTCAAAATAAGAGACTGGCCGTTTATGGAGCCAGCGAGAGGCACACTGGACATTTTAATCCGTTAATTTCTGGGGCACAAAATGAGTTAATAGCCAGACAATAGTGATGCGCGGGCCGACCCGGTGCCCCCACCCGCCCGCCAACCCGCCCGCGTGCGGGTGGGTGGGTCAAGGTTTGAGACTCAATATTGGCGGGCGGCGGGCGGGCGGGTTATCACCACTCTCATGTGCAAAAAATAAATAAGAATAATCACCTGTTCTTATTTGCCTTTTATTCTTAATAAGAGTAGTCCTATAAGAATAAGAATATAATGTTTGAATACGAGCATGAGCGAGTGAGCATGTTTTAAAATGCGCCAGAGAGGAGCGAGGTTTCTCCTCCGCTCCTTGGTGCGAGGACCGTCCCAATTCCGCTCCTGTTGGGCCCGCGAACCGCATTTTGCCAACATTTGACACAACGTGAGCACAGCAGAAGAATGCACAAACAATTCAGCAGGATTTCACTTACCGTATGTGTCTCTGTCATCCACACAAGTCCGTTTATAGCTAAATACTTTGTGTCGGGTAGTATAGACTATAACCAGCCAGTCAACGGATACGATTTGAAACACAACTTTCGCAAGTGAGACGGATTTTTTGACTGAATGAACCAACCACGCTCGCCTCGAGAATTAAAAAAAGTATAAAAGCTATTTGAGATGTTTATAGATTAGAATCTTTACACACCTGCTCCCAAATAATTAATTATATAATTCCAGTTCACTGCGCATATATTATGTAGGTCATTTCAATTAAGCTCTCGCACTCAATTCACCCTTTGTCAAGTCCCACCCATTGTCCTGCCCCTCTCCACACCCATTGGTTGCTGTGTCTTGGTGGGACATTCAGTGGGACATTCCATCCACTGCCATGTTAATTCAGTTGCTTCATATTGTTATTCTGTGTGGTCAATTCTAATTTCAAACTTTATTTCAGTCAATTGGAGCTGCTCAGTGGCAGCATAGTGAATCAGCATGTTTTTAAATGTTTTTATTTCTCCAAAAATTATGTTTTAGCTAATTCAACATAAAAAGGCGGAACCAGGGGGGGACAAGGCAGATAGAGCCTGCTGGTTGGTCAGTCAGGGACCAACCAGGAGGCTAACAAAGGGTGAATTGTGTCAGCGCTCGTCTGAAAAGAGTCGAGCAGCTCCCGCCTCCCTTAGTTTAAACTAGGTTATAAAATGACATATAGGCTATATAGAATAGATTTTCAGCCAAGAAGTGAATGAAAACGTAGGCCAGTGCTTTCTTATTGTCCATGCTGGATTATTATTTCTTCAAATTGACTGCATCCATCCTGGATCACACAATAAGAGGTAACATCCAGGTCTTTATTATCCATCATGCTTTCAAATCAAACAAAGTAATCACTCATAGGCCTATGTGTGATGTGTGAGACCAAGTTTAACATCTTAAACATCACATGCTGCGCATCCAAAGTCAGCCGCCTCTCCTCCTCTTTCTCTCCTCCTCCTGTGAGTCTCCGCTCTCATATAGGCTACTAAATTGAACAGCCTTTCGGACTTTAAGTCACTCGGACTTTAAGGCCATCGGAAAATCACCATGCGCCCACCTCGAGTCGCTCCCATGATCCCATCTCTCCAATCTGGTGAATCAATAACCAACAGAATGTAATATTGTCCGTCTTTTGCTGTCTGCGCTGTATAAATATGATTGACATAAAACCTGAAACGCCATTCTTCCCCGACGATGCCCCAGAGAGAATGAACGTCTTTGAATGAATGTCTTTTAGGCTAAACCCCAATTTGAACAACACGTTTGTTTATTTAGCCCATGACAATATATTGTGCTACTGTAAACCTTTCTGTAAAGCGACGTTGGGTACTTAGAAGAGCCGTATACAGATGAGCTATTCTGGAGATGATATAGACCTACCATCTTTTTTTTAAATGCGGGTTGCGGGGCGGGCGGATTCGTTGATTTGTATATTGTTCTGCGGGGCGGGCGCGGGCGGGTTACGTTTCGTGCGGGCTGTGGGTCGTGCGGGTTATGAAAAAAACCTGACCCGCGCATCACTACCAGACAACTATTCCTGGGGGCGTGTTTCTCCCTCCGCATCATCAGCGCCCACACCCTAGGTGGGGTCGGCGATAGGGTCCTTCTGTGTGGAGTTTGCATGTTCTCCCCGTGTCTCCTAGGGTTGATACCCTCACAAAAACATGCAGTAATCCTGGTCTCAGTAATGCCTCCCCCCGGCCAGCCGGGGCGCTTGATGGAGGGGAAAGGAACTGGTTAGTCTTACAACTTCCACCAGTGTTCCGGGTGCTTCAAACACCACTGAGCAACTTGCATTGACCAGGTGTCCACGGCCGATGTGTGATTTTGAACACTGGTGCATCTTGAGCTGCTGTTAGTTAGCGCTTCACTAGAGCAGCGTTTCATTGATCTGAACCTGAGTGTGTTGTGACGACTGACTGCAGGATGAGGGTGTGATGCGTTGCTTTGAACTGTTGTCTGAACATGTTTTCTGCAAGGTCTCACAGTTTCAACTTAAAAGAAAGACAGTCTAGACAGAGATCAATAGAACACATTCTCTGGCAGAGAGAGAGAGAGAGAGAGAGAGAGAGAGAGAGAGAGAGAGAGAGAGAGAGAGAGAGAGAGAGATAGTTTGAAGATACAATGGCTTTGTATATTCATTTCTCTCAGCCAATAACCTTAAGACCGTTGCTCTTGTATACTCTGGTTTGGATTACTGTAAAGCCCTGTACTCTGGTCTAAACCATACTCTAATACATTGTTTACAATTAGTTCAAAACACGGCAGCTGGACTCATTACTGGTACCAGGAGATTCGAGCACATAACACCTGTTTTAGCTGCACTTCATTGGTTTTAGGGTTGATTTTAAAATGTTACTTTTAACTATTAAAGCTCGTAACGGTCAAGCTCCTAACTGTCTATGTGCTTTAATTGAACCTTATGTGCCAACACGTACTCTCCGGTCATCTGGTCGGGGTCTGAAGGACAGCCACTGGGATACATTGGTGACTAGAGGAGATCTGAAGGAAAGCCACTGGGATACATTGGTGACTAGAGGAGATCAGGTTTACTGAAGGAAAGCCAATGGGATACATTGGTGACTAGAGGAGATCAGGTTTACTGAAGGAAAGCCAATGGGATACATTGGTGACTAGAGGAGATCAGGTTTACTGAAGGAAAGCCACTGGGATACATTGGTGACTAGAGGAGATCAGGTTTACTGAAGGAAAGCCAATGGGATACATTGGTGACTAGAGGAGATCAGGTTTACTGAAGGAAAGCCAATGGGATACATTGGTGACTAGAGGAGATCAGGTTTACTGAAGGAAAGCCACTGGGATACATTGGTGACTAGAGGAGATCAGGTTTACTGAAGGAAAGCCACTGGGATACATTGGTGACTAGAGGAGATCAGGTTTACTGAAGGAGAGCCACTGGGATACATTGGTGACTAGAGGAGATCAGGTTTACTGAAGGAGAGCCACTGGGATACATTGGTGACTAGAGGAGATCAGGTTTACTGAAGGAGAGCCACTGGGATACATTGGTGACTAGAGGAGATCTGAAGGACAGCCACTGGGATACATTGGTGACTAGAGGAGATCGGGCCTTTACAGTAAGTAAAGGCCCCCAAATTGTGGAATAGTCTACCAGAGGAACTCAGGTTAACAACATCACTATCTCATGTTAAATCCCTTTTAAAAACCCACTTCTACAGAATAGCCTATTTATCTCCCTGAGCTATATGCTTTGTTTTTATATTATATTTATGTTGTTTGATTACTGTTTGGTTTTGATTGTTCAAGCACTTTGTACCATTAAGAGAAGTGCTATACAAATAAAGTTTGATTATTATTATTATAGGAAGGGGCGTGTCTGATACAAAGGAATCAAATATCTAAATACAGAATCAAGCTACTTATCAACTGTCTGGGGTGAAACGTATGTGTTAAAATGACCCCAGAAGTAAGTGTTACACAATGACACAATGTGTTACACAATGACACAATGTGTTACACAATGACACAATGTGTTACACAATGTCACAATGTGTTACACAATGACACAATGTGAAACCAGACATTCATTAGGCTCCTCCCTCCGGCTGGTTTGGGCCTCCAACGGACGGACGGACGGGCGGACGGACGGACGGACGGACGGACGGACGGACAGACAGCGGTCGTGTCACATCTGTCCATCTGCCTCGTCCGCTTTTTGACTGAATGAGGAAGCGCAAAAAGCGACAAAAATCTGCTTAAGTCAGCAGAAAACTACTTACATCGTCTTTGAGAATTTCTCACTCTGCTATCAAATCTTATCTACAGTCTGACGTCACATCACAGACTGTAGAAATGATCTGATCATTTGAACAGAGGCTGTACAGCAGAGTGAGAACTTCAAAGCCTTCCACTCATTATTCTACTGCACAATAAAATATACAACACAGAAGAGACGAGAAAGAAAACAGACATCATAAAATATGTCTTTTACGTCTGCTGTTTCTTCAGTCTTGGTGTGAGCGGTGTGGTTTTGTTTCTTCAGTCTCTGTGTGAGCGCTTTGGTTTTGTTTCTTCAGTCTCTGTGTGAGCGCTTTGGTTTTGTTTCTTCAGTCTCTGTGTGAGCGCTTTGGTTTTGTTTCTTCAGTCTCTGTGTGGGCGCTTTGGTTTTGTATCTTCAGTCTCTGTGTGAGCTTTGGTTTTGTTTCTTCAGTCTCTGTGTGAGCGCTTTGGTTTTGTTTCTTCAGTCTCTGTGTGAGCTTTGGTTTTGTTTCTTCAGTCTCTGTGTGAGCGCTTTGGTTTTGTTTCTTCAGTCTCTGTGTGAGCGCTTTGGTTTTGTTTCTTCAGTCTCTGTGTGAGCTTTGGTTTTGTTTCTTCAGTCTCTGTGTGAGCGCTTTGGTTTTGTTTCTTCAGTCTCTGTGTGAGCGCTTTGGTTTTGTTTCTTCAGTCTCTGTGTGAGCTTTGGTTTTGTTTCTTCAGTCTCTGTGTGAGCGCTTTGGTTTTGTTTCTTCAGTCTCTGTGTGAGCGCTTTGGTTTTGTTTCTTCAGTCTCTGTGTGAGCGCTTTGGTTTTGTATCTTCAGTCTCTGTGTGAGCGCTTTGGTTTTGTTTCTTCAGTCTCTGTGTGAGCGCTTTGGTTTTGTTTCTTCAGTCTCTGTGTGAGCGCTTTGGTTTTGTATCTTCAGTCTCTGTGAGAGCTCTGGTTTTGTATCTTCAGTCTCTGTGTGAGCGGTGTGGTTTGGTATCCAGGACTAAAACGCTGCACGGTGTGAGAACGATGAGTCAGCCGTAATTATTCTTGGCTCTGGGTTGTTGGGTCACGGCAGGAGGAGAAGATCCTTTCTTCACCTTTAGAATGAAATGAAGGTAAAATGTAGCGTTTCTGTCAGGCGTCCAAACAAAAGAGAATGAGTCAGTTTGCACAAACACAAATATGTGTGTACGTCAAAATACACACTGGGAAGCTCGACGTCTGATCAGCACCATGGACAGAGCTCTACAGAGACATGTCACTCTTTCTTTCTTTCTTTCTTTCTTTCTTTCTTTCTTTCTTTCTTTCTTTCTTTCTCTCTTTCTTTCTTTCTTTCTTTCTTTCTCTCTTTCTCTCTTTCTTTCTTTCTTTCTTTCTTTCTCTCTTTCTTTCTTTCTTTCTTTCTTTCTTTCTTTCTTTCTCTCTTCTCTTTCTTTCTTTCTTTCTTCTCTTTCTTCTCTTTCTTTCTTTCTTTCTCTCTTTCTTTCTTTCTTTCTTTCTTTCTTTCTTTCTTTCTTTCTCTCTTTCTTTCTTTCTTTCTTCTCTTTTTTTCTTATCTTCTTTCTTTCTCTCTCTTCTTTCTTTCTTTCTTTCTTTCTTTCTTTCTTTCTTCTCTCTTTCTTTCTTTCTTTCTTTCTTTCTTTCTTTCTTTCTCTCTTTCTTTCTTTCTTTCTTTCTTTCTTTCTTTCTTTCTTTCTTTCTTTCTTTCTATCCATAGCTACATGCGTGACATCAGTTTCATGGCTCTTTTTATTCACAGGGAAGTGTCTTCCCCACTCTGAGTTAAATCAACACCACATTTAGCAACAAAAAGCAGTCTGTCATTTATTCCAGTAACTGTGTGTGTGTGTGTGTGTGTGTGTGTGTGTGTGTGTGTGTGTGTGTGTGTGTGTGTGTGTGTGTGTGTGTGTGTGCTTATGTACGTGCGCGTGTGTGTGTGTGTGTGTGTGTGTGTGTGTGTGTGTGTGTGTGTGTGTGTGTGTGTGTGTGTGTGTGTGTGTGTGTGTGTGTGTGTGCTTATGTACGTGCGTGTGTGTGTGTGTGTGTGTGTGTGTGTGTGTGTGTGTGTGTGTGTGTGTGTGTGTGTGAATGGGAGAATGATCAGTGAGTATGTGTCAGGTGAACAGTACAGTACAGTACAGAACCTAACAGCACCCAACTCTATTGTTTACAAATTGACAGCTTGTCTCTCCATCTGCGGGTGCGTTGGGAAATGTGCACCAGGTGTTCGCTCAGTGTAGTGAGTGCAGTGGGCGGTGACTAGTAGAGTGCATTCAGTGTGGTTTATTTACCAACGACCAGATAAGAGGCTGCTGTGCCAGTGAGCTTTATCAGTATGAACTCTGAAGGAAAACTTCCTGAAAAGCAGCAGTTGCTAACGTTACGTTGCTATTGATAGGTAATTTAATTCATAACATTGGCCTACCTGCTGTTAGTTCACATGTTGATGCGTGTGTAACAATGAACCCCAAAAGGACCTATCAAGCAGCAAATGCTGCATTTTGTGATACTTCCTCCATTGTTCACAGCTGAGAAGCGCTCGAGACACTGCAACCAATCAAAACACCACACTGACGCACCACACCGTCAAACCCCATCTTCTGAGTAGGGTCGGTCAGTGCGTGCACTCAACACACCTGGTGCGCTGCGCACTGGATTTCCAAACGACAACGCACCAAGTGCACCGAATAAACGAACGACAACATGGCACACCAGTGCGTTGAGTGCACATTTTTGAACGCACCCTGCACAGGGGCATAGTTCCGCCGATTTAAAATGACTCCAATACGGAACTAAAACTTCCTCTGATTGGCCGCTAGTTGCGCTGTTTCCCCCCCCGGCCGATCGCAAAAAGAATTGCCCTCCATTGGATCCCATTCATTTTCCCCTTTCGTGTTCTAACCTTAATTAACATTTTCATGAATACTTTATGGTTCCTATCGCTAGTTAAAAATTGCCTTTCAATCACAATGAAATGCGTTTTGTGAAAATAAGGTCCCATTTATGTTAAAATTGATGATAAAGTTGCGTGTTCTTCTTCGTGTGCTGTATTTCGGGAGGCTCCGACCACATTCTCCCATGTATCCCTGCGGTTGCACGTGACCGTTGGCAGCCAATAGCATCCTCTGGTGCCTTTACAATCTATGATGGCAACACCCATGCCAAGGACCCATATTGTGTCATTTGCGCTGCATAGAAACCAATGGCCTTGCTTTGTCCATATATTTTATACAGTCTGTGACCCTGCATCACAACTGCTTCCCATAACGACCCCAGGAGACCTGCTGGCTGAAGATGGCTCCTCAGTGACGTCCCAGCACAGAGCAGGGGAGAGCAGGTCATGTGGACACTTCTCCAGTTGTCTCAGGGCACCCCATAAATGTTTTTAATCCGAGGCACCCCTACATTATAATTTTCACTCCCAGCACCTTATATTTATATCATATCGTCGTTATCGGGTGGAAACCTTGTATGTCCAAAACCGTTTGTTTTGTATTTATCATCTTTAAAATGTACTAAACGTGCGAGGTGTTGTGTGCTTGTAGATCTGCTGTTTTCACTAGTTTTGTACGACAGTCTTGTATGATGAAGCAGCTTTGCTTTACCAAAAGACGTACACATTTGAAACTTGGAGATACAAGGTTTCTGCCCGACAGTGACGATATTTTAGTGATTATGTTGCGAGGAAAACGTTGAGATAATAGCCATTTTGGTTAGAACTGACTGAAAATAACTTTGTGCTTCAAGTTTAAAATGATAATAAATATTTTTTTTAAGTGAAAATTCCAAATGTTATCAAATTATCTCACGGCACCCGTGGACTGCCGTCGCGGCACCCCAAGGTAAAACCCCTGCTCTAAGGTGCCTTCAGACCTCAGGATCAGATGGTTTTACAGATGTGTTGTAATGATCAGATAAACAAGATATCATTTGATCCAGTTTGATTTGACAGTGGAGGAGTCAAATCTACTCACGAGGGGCAGCTGTCAAACATGTTTTAACCACATTCTAAACATCATATTTTCACTCAGTCTTTTCCACCTGCGTTGTCCTCATTTCTAGTATACTAACAGGTCATCTATCATACAGCGGTACAGTTCAATCATCAGTATATTGTTAAGGTTATATTTAACTCTTAAGGCCAGAAGGTTTTGCCCTCAGAGTGACACAGTGAACATCACAGTGTGAATGATGACTTCTGTGACCCACATTAAACATAGTCGCTGTCGCAAAGAAAACCTTGTATGTGCAAAGAAAGAAACTAACAATAAAACACTACGTGATCACCGCAGTGAAGGTGGCTGCCTTGCTCTGTAGATCAGGGGTTCCCAAACTTTTTTGTCTCGGGGCACCCCATGAATATTTTTTAAAACCGAGGCACCCCTACATTATAATTTTCAGTCCCAGCACCTTATATTTATAGCATACCGTCGTTGTCGGGTGGAAACCTTGTATGTCCAAAACTGTTTTGTATTTATCATCTATAAAATGTACTAAACTAGTGAAAACAGCAGATCTACAAGCACACAACGCCTCGCATCGCTAGGACTGACTGAAAATAACTTTGTACTCCAAGTTTAAAATGACCACCCACTTTGAACACCCCTGCTGTAGAGGTTGTAGGTTCAAATCCAGCCTTGGTTGACATCAGAGTGAGGGATGACTTCTACGACCCAGATGTGAACACATTACTCACCGCAAAGCATTCTGGGCCGGGGAGCCAGGCTCTCTGCCCTACTTGGATTCAAGATGTTCATAAAGTTCACTTCCAACAAGTTCTTTTTTACTTTCAGCGCCCGTGTGTCATAACCAGTATACTCAGTTTCTACTGTGTATCATAACCAGTATACTCAGGTTCTACTGTGTATCATAACCAGTATACTCAGGTTCTACTGTGTATCATAACCAGTATACTCAGGTTCTACTGTGTGTCATAACCAGTATACTCAGGTTCTACTGTGTATCATAACCAGTATACTCAGGTTCTACTGTGTATCATAACCAGTATACTCAGGTTCTCTACTTCAAGGGGCTCGGTGGTGGTGCAGTCGGTATCGCTGTGGCCTCACATCTATAACTCTCCTCCGTAGCAGGGACCACCTACATCTATAACTTACATGTGTTTCTCTCCTCCATAGTGGGGACCACCTACATCTATAACTGTCATGTGTTCCTCTCCTCTGTAGTGGGGACCACCTACATCTATAACTTACATGTGTTTCTCTCCTCCATAGTGGGGACCACCTACATCTATAACTGTCATGTGTTCCTCTCCTCTGTAGTGGGGACCACCTACATCTATAACTTACATGTGTTCCTCTCCTCTGTAGTGGGGACCACCTACATCTATAACTGTCATGTGTTCCTCTCCTCTGTAGCGGGGACCACCTACATCTATAACTTACATGTGTTCCTCTGTAGCGGGGACCATCTACATCTATAACTTACATGTGTTCCTCTGTAGCGGGGACCACCTACATCTATAACTTACATGTGTTCCTCTCCTGCGTAGCAGGGACCACCTACATCTATAACTTACATGTGTTCCTCTGTAGTGGGGACCACCTACATCTATAACTTACATGTGTTCCTCTCCTCCGTAGCGGGGACCACCTACATCTATAACTTACATGTGTTTCTCTCCTCCTTAGCGGGGACCACCTACATCTATAACTTACATGTGTTTCTCTCCTCCTTAGCGGGGACCACCTACATCTATAACTTACATGTGTTCCTCTGTAGCGGGGACCACCTACATCTATAACTTACATGTGTTCCTCTGTAGTGGGGACCACCTACATCTATAACTTACATGTGTTCCTCTGTAGTGGGGACCACCTACATCCATAACTTACATGTGTTCCTCTGTAGTGGGGACCACCTACATCCATAACTTACATGTGTTCCTCTGTAGCGGGGACCACCTACATCTATAACTTACATGTGTTCCTCTGTAGCGGGGACCACCTACATCTATAACTTACATGTGTTCCTCTCCTCCTTAGCGGGGACCACCTACATCTATAACTTACATGTGTTCCTCTGTAGCGGGGACCACCTACATCTATAACTGACATGTGTTTCTCTCCTCCTTAGCGGGGACCACCTACATCTATAACTGACATGTGTTCCTCTCCTCTGTAGTGGGGACCACCTACATCTATAACTCTCCTCTGTAGTGGGGACCACCTACATCTATAACTGACATGTGTTCCTCTGTAGTGGGGACCACCTACAGCTATAACTGACATGCGTTCCTCTCCTCCGTAGCGGGGACCACCTACATCTTCGGGAAGGGTGGGGGTCTCATCACGTTCCGCTGGCCGGCCAACGAGCGTCCCAGCACCAGGACGGACCGGCTGACGGTGGGATTCAGCACCTCCCTGAAGGATGGGATCCTAGTGAGGATAGACTCCGCCCCCGGCCTGGGAGACTACCTGATGCTGCACATAGTAAGAGCTGTCAATCACTCTGTCTGTCTGTCACTCTTTCTGTCTTTCTGTCAATCACTCTGTGTGTCTGTCTGTCTGTCTGTCTGTCTGTCTGTCTGTGTTTTTGACAGCAAATTTTGATTTAGTTTTAGTCATAGTCTTTTGAATAAAAGGTCATTCAGTTTTAGTCATAATTTAGTCACCTGAAAAGTTATATTTTTAGTCTAATTTTAGTTGACTAAATCTACTGTGGATTTAGTAAACTAAAATATATTTTTGCAGGCCTTGATGGTATCGTAATGACTGATTTTACACTTGGTTGCGTGCTGAAAATAGCCGATCTACAAGCTCACAACGCGTCGCAGCAGGCAACACCTGAGAGCAACCAAATTACTTTCTTCTCCACTAGTCCCTTCCTAACGTTTTTGTCTAGTTTTTATTTTGTTGACAAAATTGTCAATATATTTAGTCTTAGTTTTAGTCATCACAGCTTAGTTTTTATTTAGTTTTTTAGTTTTCGTCAGTGAAAAAATGCAGTCGACAAACATTTTTCGTCATAGTTTTAGTTGACGAAATCAACACTGTTGTCTGTCTGTCTGTCTGTCTGCCTGTCTGTCTGTCTGTCTGTCTGTCTGTCTGTCTGCCTGTCTGTCTGCCTGTCTGTCTGTCTGTCTGTCTGTCTGTCTGTCTGCCTGTCTGTCTGCCTGTCTGTCTGTCTGTCTGTCTGTCTGTCTGTCTGTCTGTCTGTGTCTGTCTGTCTGTCTGTCTGTCTGTCTGTCTGTCTGAAGGTCTGTCTGTCTGTCTGCCTGTCTGTCTGTCTGTCTGCCTGTGATGACAGCAGAGGTTACAGGAGGTCATGCATTTATCAGTAGAATGACTCATGTGTTAAAATGGATCTGCTTATAAAAACACAAATAAAGCCATTAGAGACACTTTGCTTAATTATAATTACAGCCTCGTTTTCACTGCAAACACACAAACACACAAACACACAAACACACAAACACAAACACACAAACACACAAACACAAACACACAAACACACAAACACAAACACACAAACACACAAACACACAAACACAAACACACAAACACACGATTTTATCATTTAGTCTGTCAGGAGGAAACCTTGGATGTTTCAATATTTATATATTTATATATATATTTATATATTTATATATATTTATATATATATTTATATATATTTATATATATTTATATATTTATATATTTATATATTTATATATTTATATTAGGGCTGGGATGCGATTAAAAATTTTAATCTAATTAATTACAGGCTCTGTGATTAATTATTCGCAATTAATCGCATTTTAATCGCACATCGATATTTGAGCTGAGAAGCATTTTTTTTCAAGTAAAACACATTTTGTTGTACGAGGGAATCAACGACTGAGTTTTTTAAATATAAATTTCTCATCCACTGGGCCAAGCAAAGCGCTCTGATCGGCTACTTCTCCCTTTGCGCTTGTTGTCTCTTCTTGGTTGGTGCATCGTTATGATCGGTATGCCCGAAACTGAAGGTTATGTGGTGCAAAAACTAAGTGCGATTAAAATGCGTTAATTTTTTTAATCGCATTAATTTTCTGTAATTAATTAATCGCAATTAATCAGTTAAAGTCCCAGCCCTATTTTATATATATTTATTTCTGGGTTGATTTATGAGCTGCTGTGTTGAACTGTTGCTAGGCAACAAACACTAGATGGTTTCATGGACTGTAAAAGCACTGGTTCTCAATATGGGGTCCAGGGACCCTCCAGAGGTCCAAACGGAACCATACGAGGTCTGGAACTCTAGCCTTGCAGAGCCAGACCAAACTGCCAGTGCAAAGAACATATTTCACGGTTCACAAGTCGTGAGGAACCAACCAGGAGCCAGTGTGCAAACGTAGGGCGGGGCTTATCACCTTTGTGCTACTCTGATTGGTTGAAGGTCTAACAGTCCGTTTGAATCTTTTTGTAAGAAGAATCAAACTCATTGTTGTTTTGTTTGTTTTTCAGCAACAAGGTAAAATCGTAGTTTTGTTTGTTTTTCAGCAACAAGATAAAATCGGAGTTTTTAGTTTGTTTTTCAACAAGGTAAAATCGTAGTTTTGTTTGTTTTTCAGCAACAAGGTAAAATTGTAGTTTTTTTGTTTGTTTTTCAGCAACAAGGTAAAATCGTAGTTTTTTGTTTGTTTTTCAGCAACAAGGTAAAATCGTAGTTTTTTGTTTGTTTTTCAGCAACAAGGTAAAATCGTAGTTTTTAGTTTGTTTTTCAACAACAAGGTAAAATCCTAGTTTTGTTTGTTTTTCAGCAACAAGGTAAAATCGTAGTGTTTTGTTTTTCAGCAACAAGGAAAAATCGTAGTTTTTTGTTTGTTTTTCAGCAACAACGTAAAATCGTAGTTTTTTGTTTGTTTTTCAGCAGCAAGGTAAAATCGTAGTTTTTTTGTTTGTTTTTCAGCAACAAGGTAAAATCGTAGTTTTTTGTTTGTTTTTCAGCAACAAGGTAAAATCGTAGTTTTTAGTTTGTTTTTCAACAACAAGGTAAAATCGTAGTTTTGTTTGTTTTTCAGCAACAAGGTAAAATCGTAGTGTTTTGTTTTTCACCAACAAGGTAAAATCGTAGTTTTGTTTGTTTTTCACCAACAAGGTAAAATCGTAGTTTTGTTTGTTTTTCAGCAACAAGGTAAAATCGTAGTTTTGTTTGTTTTTCAGCAACAAGGTAAAATCGTAGTTTTTTGTTTGTTTTTCAGCAACAAGGTAAAATCGTAGTTCTTTTGTTAGTTTTTCAGCAACAAGGTAAAATCGTAGTTCTTTTGTTCGTTTTTCAGCAACAAGGTAAAATCGTAGTTTTGTTTGTTTTTCAGCAACAAGGTAAAATCGGCGTGACGTTCAACATCGGGACGGTGGACATCAGCGTGGAGGAGGGCAGCAACCCAGTGAATGATGGGAAATATCACGTGGTTCGCTTCACCAGGAACGGAGGCAACGCTACGCTGCAGGTGGACAACTGGAGCATCAACGAGCACTTCCCCTCTGGTAGGAACCGGTATTACAACAATACTACAATAATACACTTCCCCTCTGGTAGGAACTGGTATTACAACTACAATACTACAATAATACACTTCCCCTCTGGTAGGAACCGGTATTACAACTACAATACTACAATAATACACTTCCCCTCTGGTAGGAACCGGTATTACAACTACAATACTACAATAATACACTTCCCCTCTGGTAGGAACCGGTATTACAACTACAATACTACAATAATACACTTCCCCTCTGGTAGGAACTGGTATTACAACAATACTACAATAATACACTTACCTTCTGGTAGGAACCGGTATTACAACAATAATACACTTCCCCTCTGGTAGGAACCGGTATTACAACTACAATACTACAATAATACACTTCCCCTCTGGTAGGAACTGGTATTACAACAATACTACAATAATACACTTCCCCTCTGGTAGGAACCGGTATTACAACAATAATAATACAATAATACACTTCCCTTCTGGTAGGAACCGGTATTACAATACTACTACAATAATACACTTCCCCTCTGGTAGGAACCGGTATTACAACAATACTACAATAATACACTTCCCTTCTGGTAGGAACTGGTATTACAACAACAATACACTTCCCTTCTGGTAGGAACCGGTATTACAACAATACTAGACTTCCCTTCTGGTAGGAACCGCTATTACAATAATAATAATACTTAAACTGTTCATAAGTTATGGCAAAGGTTACAATCTATGCAATATTGACGAATCAAAGAAGAGGGGGGCACCAATGGACAAGGACTCTGAGCCAAGTCCAATGACACCAGCCACAAGTCTGTATGACAAACTGTTGAAGAGTTATAGGAACACATAGGAACTATCAAATATCGACCAATCAGAAGAGGGGGTGGGGCAACGTTACACCAATGAAGGAGAAGGACTCTGAACCAAGTCCAATGACACCACCCACAGGTTTATACGACAAACCGTTGAAGAGTTATGACGAAAATAACGGTTGGTGATTTGATGTTGTGAGAAATGCGTGCTCATTGCTTGAGAGTTGACAGCTCTGTTAGCAACACACAGTTAGCATTGAGTTAGCACGCTTACAGTTACCACACAGTTAGCATACAGTTGGCATACATGGAGTTTTTAGTGTATTTGTTGTCACCACATGTGGCGGAGAGAGCCTGAAGCCTCAAAAGTCTAGTATCTGCCCTCGTTCCATAGGGATATCCCTTTGGTATGATGGTTAAGATATTGGACTTTCACGCAGGACACCCAGGTTCGAAGCCGGGTGGGGAGGTTGGGATCACCTCCGTTACACACAGAGTACAGTGTTTACTTCTTATGTCGTCACCAAGAGAAACGCTGTTCATTAATGTTCAATAACACCGCAGAGAGAGAGAGAGAGAGAGTGTGTGTGTGTGTGTGTGTGTGTGTGTGTGTGTGTGTGTGTGTGTGTGTGTGTGTGTGTGTGTGTGTGTGTGTGTGTGTGTGTGTGTGTGTGTGTGTGTGTGTTCAGTATACTCAGTGCATGCTGGAGCTTCCATCTGCTCAGTGTTGAGATTACACCCACTCATATGGAACAGAGAACAGAGAACAGATAGATAGATAGATAGATAGATGGATGGATGGATGGATGGATGGATGGATG
>NC_137827.1:1816812-1858665 GCF_963921795.1 Nannobrachium achirus
AACAAGGTAGACCATTGATAAGGTCCATGTGAACTAGTCTGTTGAAGCTTATTCATTACAATGATCGCAAACGCTATGGTCGCGAGCGGCCTGGCCGTGCTCCGCAGTGCGGACAGCCGGTGAAAGACGGCTGCCACTTTCTCCGACTGCAGAACTCCACCCCCGCTTGCAAAAAGTGAATGTATTTTTCTGGTTGGCCAGTCAGGGAGTCTCAGGGACCAATCAGAAGGCTGACAAACGGTGAATTGGCATAACGAGTCATGAATTAAATAAGGGTAAAGATATAAGAAGAAAATGAAGATGATTCTGATGAATTGTCCCTCCTCTCTCCATGTCTCTCTCTCTCTCTCTCTCTCTCTCTCTCTCTCTCTCTCTCCCTCTCTCTCTCTCTCTCTCTCTCTCTCTCTCTCTCTCTCTCTCTCTCTCTCTCTCTCTCTCTCTCTCTCTAGGCGTGGACTCGGCCGAGGCCACAGCGTCAGTAAAGTACAACCGCAACAAGAACACTCTGACCAGCGAGCTCAACATCCCCGACTACGACCTGGAGGCGGGGCTACGGCTGTCCGTCACAAACACCAACACCAAGGGAAAGACCATGAGGGCCGTCACCGTAGACGTCACCAACAAGAACGTCCCACAGCTCACCCTGGTGGCGCGCACCAGGTACTGCATTCTGTTAGATAGATAGATAGATAGATAGTTAGATAGATAGATAGATAGATAGATAGATAGATAGATAGATAGATGAATATACACAGTATAAAATGCATTACATTAATGAAAATAGAATACAGTGAAAACAATCCTAAATAAAACACACAAAAAATGTTAAAAAACATAGCTATATAACTACAATATAAATGTACATTGTAGATTAGCTGGGTAACATGTCATTAGGTCGAACACCCTTTAGATCGACCACCAAACTCTAACCCAAACCCTAAACCTAACCTCAGTAACCGTGACGCAGGTGATTATCTAACCTATTTATTTACTTTTCAAGTTATCACTACTGCAATAACCAACACAACCAAAGCTTACATGAAAAAACACTTCATCAGAAAGTCACAACTTAGGGAAAAAGTAAATAGTTACCATTGTTGCTTGTTGGTCAACTTGGTCCTCCCGAAATGTACAGTTCTAGTTCTGTAGCAACTTTGGGACAGGTTGTGAGGTCGGTATCCATTTAATTCCAATAAATGTACATAGCGTCAAATGTCATTGTCCAGATCCAGAAACAAGAAACAGGCAAAACCAAACCTTTGGAATTCCAAAAGAGCAATTACTTTTATTAATATGAGACGTCCACAGTCAGTAATTAAGTGCTGTAGTCCATATTCCAGCTGTCCAATGAAAAAATCATGCTGTCCTTCCTCCAAACATGCTTCCACACCACAGCCAAAACAAAGTCGCCACATTATGATGTCATCACTCACTCTGAGAGCAGGTCCGGTTCTACGAGGGTGCTGAGGCCTGCTTTGCACCCTCATTTTGGCCAGGGAGCACCCCCACCTCTCAGTAATTCCCGAAATTTACATTATAATACAGTAGATCAGCATTGGCTGGCCACAACCGGTTTGGCACACACTCCCATTGGTATGCAAATTTAGCCTTTTGTTTTCACCTGGCCGATTTGAGTTGGGTATCCTTCACTTAAAGCATAGCACCCTCAGCCATTGTGGGCTGCCGCCGGCCCTGTCTGAGAGTCAACTGTAAGCTACTAGAAGTTTCAGGCCGCTGCGCGGCCCTCACCGCCATGTTGCGGCAGTGTGGTGTGTGTAATGGCCAAATATGTTTTTTTGAGAAAAAAAAATTTTTGAGAAAAAAAACATTTTGAGAAAAAAAGAATTTTTGAGAAAAAAAAATTTGAGAAAAAAAATTTTTTGAGAAAAAAAAGTTTTTGAGAAAAAAATTTTTGAGAAAAAAAAAATTGAAAAAAAATTTTTTTTGAGAAAAAAAAATGTTTGAGAAAAAAAAGTTTGAGAAAAAAAAAATTTAAAATAAAAAAATTGGTGATGCGATGACGTGGTGTATACGGATGTTACTGCGATTGAGGTGAAAGAGAAAAGTGGAAAGTTGTGAGCTAACTATTAGCTATTTTTGTGTGTGTGTGTGTGTGTGTGTGTGTGTGTGTGTGTGTGTGTGTGTGTGTGTGTGTGTGTGTGTGTGTGTGTGTTCTGGCTACGCCCCCCTCTGTTGAAATTGGATCCGCCGGTCCCATAGCTGGGAATAAGAGCCAATCACTGGTCACCATGGCAACGGGGGGCCAATGATGGAGTTATGGGAGGTATTCCCTATGTTCTCCCTACCTACATCTGACCTACGTCTGATCTAGCTATGAGTTGAAGTGGATGTGAAGTGGGCGTGAATGGGCTTGGAAGTGGGATGCGGCTCTAATAATAATAGATACAGGCTGCGACCGCGTATTTCCCGGTGAACCTAAGCACAATGGTGGGGGCTTGGGAGTGTGGGGAACACGCACCACTCAGGGCACTGGACCGAACCATTTGGGGATTTTAGACGGGGGGGGTTTTAAACATTATCGCTCGCGTTTAGCGCGTGATTTTCAGAATTCAGACCCCTAAAAGTTTGGCTTGGGGGTCCCTGACTGGGGGGGACGGGGGGGTCTTCTGGAAGTGAATGGAGGGGACGAAATTGGACCTGGAAGGTGACAAAAAACCCTTGTGCCCCCCGCCATTTTCGCGCCTGGTAGAATGGACATTAATGATGTTTCTATAACATGCCAACCTGTTGTAGAATGGACATTAATGATGTTTCTATAACATGCCAACCTGTTGTGCCTGCAGGATGGACATGATGAAGGATGCCCTGGTGCAGCTGGAGGTTCAGGTTCCCTCTCTGCAGACCGATGCCACCGTGAGCGCCACCCTGAGGACGGACCCGGCATTGACCCTGGGCCTGGAGGCTGCCCTCAATGCCCCGCAAACATCCTCCCTGCACAAAGTCACTGTCAAATACGGTAACCAAACATCCTCCCTGCACAAAGTCACTGTCAAATACGGTAACCAAACATCCTCCCTGCACAAAGTCACTGTCAAATACGGTAACCAAACATCCTCCCTGCACAAAGTCTCCATCAAATACGGTAACCAAACATCCTCCCTGCACAAAGTCACCGTCAAATACGGTAACCAAACATCCTCCCTGCACAAAGTCACTGTCAAATACGGTAACCAAACATCCTCCCTGCACAAAGTCTCCGTCAAATACGGTAACCAAACATCCTCCCTGCACAAAGTGTCCATCAAATACGGTAACCAAACATCCTCCCTGCACAAAGTCTCCATCAAATACGGTAACCAAACATCCTCCCTGCACAAAGTCTCCGTCAAATACGGTAACCAAACATCCTCCCTGCACAAAGTCTCCATCAAATACGGTAACCAAACATCCTCCCTGCACAAAGTCTCCGTCAAATACGGTAACCAAACATCCTCCCTGCACAAAGTCACCGTCAAATACGGTAACCAAACATCCTCCCTGCACAAAGTCACTGTCAAATACGGTAACCAAACATCCTCCCTGCACAAAGTCACTGTCAAATACGGTAACCAAACATCCTCCCTGCACAAAGTCTCCGTCAAATACGGTAACCAAACATCCTCCCTGCACAAAGTCACCGTCAAATACGGTAACCAAACATCCTCCCTGCACAAAGTCACTGTCAAATACGGTAACCAAACATCCTCCCTGCACAAAGTCACTGTCAAATACGGTAACCAAACATCCTCCCTGCACAAAGTCTCCGTCAAATACGGTAACCAAACATCCTCCCTGCACAAAGTCTCCGTCAAATACGGTAACCAAACATCCTCCCTGCACAAAGTCACCGTCAAATACGGTAACCAAACATCCTCCCTGCACAAAGTCTCCATCAAATACGGTAACCGTCAGCCAGCCAGGGTTGGGTTTGACAGCAGATCTTGATTTGGTTTTAGTCATAGTATTTTGAAATACAAATTTGTCACGTTTTAGTCATTCTGAAAGGTCCAATTTTAGTATACTGTTGACACAAATGTGTTTTGTCAGGTCTTGATGGTGTTGAAATGGCTGATTTTACACTTGGTTACATGCTGAAAATAGCTGTTTTTAATCCGAGGCACCCCTACATTATAATTTTCACTCCCAGCACCTTGTATTTATAGCATATGGTCGTTGTCGGGTGGAAACCTTGTATGTTCAAAACCGTTCATTTTGTATTTATCATCTATAAAATGTACTAAACTAGTGAAAACAGCAGATCTACAAGCACACAAAGCCTCGCATCGTTGTGTGCTTGTAGATGGGCTGTTTTCACTAGTTTTGTGCAACAGCTTTGTATGATGAAGCAGGGCCTTGCTTTACCAAAAGACAGTACACATTTGAAACTTGGAGATACGAGGTTTCTGCCCGACAGTGATTATGTTGCGAGGAAAACATTGAGATAATAGCCAGTTTGGTTAGAACTGACTGAAAATAACTACTAAATATTTTTTCTGGTGTCCAAATAAATTTCAAATATTATCAAATCATCTCGCGGCACCCCCGGACTGCCATCGCGGCACTCCAGGGTGCCCCGTCACCCCAGGGTGCCCCGTCACCCATTTTGAAAACCCCTGCGTTAGACTGATGATAGCTTCTTGGTTTACCTATGATCCAAGACCTGGATTACTATCTCTATTTGTGATGTCCTTGCTTATTGTAAATCACTCTGGATTAACCCATTTAGGCCTAGGATTATTGAATGCTTTAACTAGCAGACATACTTGTAGATCTGCTATTTAAAAAATAGCAGATCTACAAGCTCGCAGCGCGGCACTCGGTGCCGCGCTGTGAGCTTGTATATGCTATTTTTCAATAGCTAAAGCATAAAATAATAATACACAATACTTTGTACCCTTTCTGAATGGATTAAGAGTGTGTGATAAATGCCTACATTGTGGAATGGTTGTCTTGGCTAATAGTGATTGTTTTCCTCCTCCCAGACGAGGACAAGCTGGAGGTGGAGGTGAACACTGATCTGAGCTGTGAGCTGCAGACCCTCCTCCCCAACGCTGAGCTCCACCACAGGCAGCTCCAGAAGCTCCTAGACGACCTGCTGGACCAGACGGTGGCCAAGACCGACATGAAGCTGAGACACATCGTCACCAAGGGCATCCAGGTACCGTCTGTCTGTCTGTCTACGGCATAGACTGTTTTATCACAATCTAAAGGGCATCCAGGTACCGTCTGTCTGCCTGTCTACGGCATAGACTGTTTTATCATCAATCTAAAGGGCATCCAGGTACCGCCTGTCTGCCTGTCTGTCTACGGCATAGACTGTTTTATCATCAATCTAAAGGGCATCCAGGTACCGTCTGTCTGTCTGTCTACGGCATAGACTGTTTTATCATCAATCTAAAGGGCATCCAGGTACCGCCTGTCTGCCTGTCTACGGCATAGACTGTTTTATCATCAATCTAAAGAGCATCCAGGTACGGCCTGTCTGCCGGTCTACGGCATAGACTGTTTTATCATCAATCTAAAGGTCATCCAGGTACCGTCTGTCTGCCTGTCTACGGCATAGACTGTTTTATCATCAATCTAAAGGGCATCCAGGTACCGCCTGTCTGCCTGTCTACGGCATAGACTGTTTTATCATCAATCTAAAGGTCATCCAGGTACCGTCTGTCTGTCTGTCTACGGCATAGACTGTTTTATCACAATCTAAAGGGCATCCAGGTACCGCCTGTCTGCCTGTCTACGGCATAGACTGTTTTATCATCAATCTAAAGGGCATCCAGGTACCGCCTGTCTGCCGGTCTACGGCATAGACTGTTTTATCATCCAGGTACCGCCTGTCTGCCTGTCTACGGCATAGACTGTTTTATCATCAATCTAAAGGGCATCCAGGTACCGTCTGTCTGCCGGGCTACGGCATAGACTGTTTTATCATCAATCTAAAGGAGGTACCGCCTGTCTGTCTGCCTGTCTACGGCATAGACTGTTTTATCATCAATCTAAAGGAGGTACCGCCTGTCTGTCTGCCTGTCTACGGCATAGACTGTTTTATCATCCAGGTACCGCCTGTCTGCCTGTCTACGGCATAGACTGTTTTATCATCAATCTAAAGGGCATCCAGGTACCGCCTGTCTGCCTGTCTGTCTACGGCATAGACTGTTTTATCATCAATCTAAAGGGCATCCAGGTACCGCCTGTCTGCCTGTCTACAGCATAGACTGTTTTATCATCAATCTAAAGAGCATCCAGGTACGGCCTGTCTGCCGGTCTACAGCATCAATTTAAAAATACAATGGACCATAATTTAAACAAAACGCATGTCATGGTGATTGAAAGAAGATTTTATTAGGGTAATAAAAACAAAAATCCATTCACTTGAATGGAGCACAATCCACTGTTTGTCAGCCTTCTGATTGGTCCCTGAGACTCCCTGACTGGCCAACCAGAAAAACCATTCACTTTTCGCTACCAGGGGTGGAGTTATGCAGTGGGAGAATATCGCTTCTGTCTTCACAGCGGTGCCGTGATGTGGAGCACGGCCGGAGCGCAGTACGGCGCTGCGCGGTCATAGCGATTTAGATAATTATAATGAATAAGCTTCAACAGACTAGTTCACATGAACAACAATGATGTAACTAAGATTTTCGATTGGGTACATATATTTTAAATGGGCAGAATTACAATTAAAATACATGTTATGTTGACAGCCGGCCTATAATTCCACAACTTCCTACCCAAGATGCACTGCGCTTTCTCTCTCTCTCTCTCTCTCTCTGTATTCTGCCTGTTTCAGAGGATTAAACTAATTAAAACATGTATTTTCGGGGGGGAAACCCCTGTTTTGCAATGTAACTACTGTACTTTTGTGTTCCCTTTTTATTAATATCACGTAGATGTGTTTCTTTTGGTACTTTAAATAGCAATAATGAGGTTATGAAAAAAATATCCCCCCCATCCACTTCCATTATAAAAACAATCTGCCCTGGCTTTTTCGTCCCACCTTGTAACAAGAGCAAAATGGGGCGGGATTTGACAAAGAGTGGATTAGGCTACTTTTGGTACCAGCAGGGAGGAAAACAGCGAAACTAGCAGCCGTTCATATGAACTTTCTCTTGAAGTCTCGTCCTTTATCGCCTCAACTTGCAAGCCCCTGATTTTAATACACAACAATTATATCCCTTTCTCTCTCTCTCTCTCTCCCTCCCTCCCTCCTCTCTCTCTCTCTCTCTCTCTCCCCCCCCCCCCCCCCTGCAGGCAGCTCATATCTGGGTGGACAGGTTGTCTTCCAGCGAGCCCAACCTGAGGAGCAGGAGAAGCATCTCTGACCTCACCCTGCCCCCTCTGCCTGAAAAGCTCTTCCTACAGTCGTACGTTTGTGCTTTAATAATTGTATATGTTGTTCTACAATGTGTCGGCATGCTTTCTGATACGAACACATGTACCATAAAGACCTCTTTCTTTCGTTTTTGTTTAAAACCATTGGTGTGTGAATGTGTGAAGTGAGGACGCTGGTATCACCTGGCACTTTCGCCGTGGAGGAGAGTCTTCACCGCCGTTGAAGAGCCATTTCGCCTAAATGTTCAAGGAACCGTCTTTTTTATCCATTTTGCCTGGCTTAAAATGTAAGTCAGGTGTCTTTAAAGGACCTACACCATGAATTTTCACTTTTTCTATTTTAAAACCTTTTTTGGGGTCCCACTGGCACCTTCTATCCTCACAAAGTCCTGTACATTGTGTCTTTCTCTGGTTTTGGGAAGACAGAGATGAAAAGCTTTCCACGGGTTCTCAGAACAGTGCTGTTCTGAGAAAAACTTTTTTTTTCAAAAACTTTTTTTTCAAAAAACTTTTTTTTAAAAAACTTTTTTTTTCAAAAAAACTTTTTTTCAAAAAACTTTTTTTTCAAAAAAAAAATTTTTTTCAAAAACTTTTTTTTTCAAAACATTTTTTTTTCAAAAACTTTTTTTTTCCAAAAAACTTTTCTTTTTCAAAACATTTTTTTTTTTTTTTTACTTTTTTTTTTATACATAAATACAATGCAGGTGGGGTTGATTGTCTAATGTAGATTAACTTTCAGTAATGTCTGGTCTAGCAACGGTCGCCCTGTGTCATTTGACAGTAGGCCTATAACATACAACATAGGCCTACAGTAGGCTATAATCAGAGCTGCAACATTATCCTATTTTTGTATTGGCCCAATATTAACATTATTTGTTGTCAACGTGGGGTCCGGGGAGGAGTGAAGAGGAGGGGAGGGGGGAGGGGTGGAAAAACCCCACTAGATGCGCCCCTGAGCAAACATAGGCCGTTTTGGTATTGCAGCTGGAGAGCCTCATTATAGTAGAGCTAGAACAAACAAAAAGAATGGTCAGAGTGTTTGTTGAGGGTTAAAACCTGTCTAAGACTCAATTTTGAGCATATATTTATACAAAAAATATAGTTTTAAAAGCATGGTGTAGGCCCTTTAACTAGGCAACGATGACACGCGATGCAGCGCACTGGCCGGGCTGCCATGCTGTGGGCAGTCAGACAGACAGACAGACAGACAGACAGGGAGACAGACAGACAGACAGAATTTGGCACTGAGCAGAGGAGAGCGCACCAGAAACAGACATGGAAAGTTTATGCTTGCGGGTGGATCTGCGCGCCTCCCACCAGAACAATTTTTGCTGCCTTTCCCTAAAGCAGGGTTTCCCAAACTTTTTTGTCTCAGGGCACCCCATGAATATTTGTTTTCATCCGAGGCACCCCTACATTATATCGTCATTGTCAGGTGGAAACCTTGTATGTCCAAAACCTTCTCTTTTTGTGTTATTTTAAAAACAAAAATAGTGAAAACAGCAGATCTACAAGCACACAACGCCTCGCATCATGTGTGCTTGTAGATCTGCTATTTCCACTAGGCCTACTTACTTGTGTGACACTTTTGTATGATGAAGTAGGGCTTTTATTTGACCAAAAAACATACACATTTGAAACTACAAGGTTTTTGCCTGACAGCGACGATATTCATCAATTTCAGATAACAGTTCAATAATATATATTTCTATATATATTTCTCTATATATTCCAACAGTGACAGTGTGTTCAGATACCAGTTCAATAATATATATTTCTATATATATTTCTATATATATTCCAACAGTTCAATAATATATATTCCTATATATATTTCTCTATATATTCCAACAGTGACAGTGTGTTCAGATACCAGTTCAATAATATATATTTCTATATATATTTCTCTATATATATTCCACAGTGACAGTGTGTTCAGATACCAGTTCAATAATATATATTTCTATATATATTTATCTATATATTCCAACAGTGACAGTGTGTTCAGATACCAGTTCAATAATATATATTTCTATATATATTTCTCTATATATTCCACAGTGACAGTGTGTTCAGATACCAGTTCAATAATATATATTTCTATATATATTTCTCTATATATTCCACAGTGACAGTGTGTTCAGATACCAGTTCAATAATATATATTTCTTTATATATTTCTCTGTATATTCCAACAGTGACAATGTGTTCAGATACCAGTTCAATAATATATATTTCTATATATATTTCTATATATATTCCAACAGTTCAATAATATATATTTCTATATATATTTCTCTATATATTCCAACAGTGACAGTGTGTTCAGATACCAGTTCAATAATATATATTTCTATATATATTTCTCTATATATTCCACAGTGACAGTGTGTTCAGATACCAGTTCAATAATATATATTTCTATATATATTTCTCTATATATTCCAACAGTGACAGTGTGTTCAGATACCAGTTCAATAATATATATTTCTATATATATTTCTCTATATATTCCACAGTGACAGTGTGTTCAGATACCAGTTCAATAATATATATTTCTATATATATTTCTCTATATATTCCACAGTGACAGTGTGTTCAGATACCAGTTCAACAAGGACCGCTGGTCCCTGTCCCTGCCGGTCCCTCTGGGAGGTCAGAGCTCTGAGGACCTGGGGGTCCCCTCCTCCCTGTCCATCCCAGAGCTGGTAGTCCCCGAGGTGGGCCTCCACGTGCCCGCCACACGCTACCCGCTGCCCGCCTTCACCGTGCCACGGACCTGGCAGCTCACGCTGCCCCTGCTGGGCCTGGCAGAGTACTACACCAAGGTCAACAGCAACCTGTACAACTGGGAGGCCACCCTGTCTGGAGGTACGTCTGTCTCTGTATGTGGGGTGGACTGGGCAACTGGCATACCGGGCATATGCCCGGTGGGCTGACTATAAGAGTGGGCCTTTTTGAGCGGTGGTCACACCGTCTCCATAGCGTGGCCGTGTGTGTATCCGTGTCTGTGTGTCTGTCTGTCTGTCTGTCTGTAGCCTCTGGTGTATGTAGCCTCAGTACCCTGGGTGACCAGAGAGGTGCTGTTGAGTCTAGCCTGGCCTGTGCATCAACTGCAATACACACACACACACACACACACACACACACACACACACGCACCCCCCCCCCCCCCCCCCCCCCCCCCCCCCCACCGCTCAGTTCACACGGGTGTGATTTTTATATAATTTTTGGCCACCATTTTAGGATAGTCACAGTAATTTGGGGGCTGGGTGGTCACTAAGCGGAGAGGGCCAATCCTTCAGTAGCACCGCACACAGAGCAGAGAGACATCACATGATTGGCCCACTGGCTTGTCTATCATCTGAATACCAGCCTAATAGCCCAATCACAGGCTGCTGTGGCCCAGGAGTCCCACCCACACACTTAACAGCAGATAGAAGCCCACAACGCGCCGAGGCAGCGGCGTGTTGTGGGCTTGTAGATCTTCTATGTTTGGTCCGCGCCGGTTGTGGTGGGCCGGTCTGGGCCAAGATGCCAGGGCCGGATTTATGTCCCAGTCCGGCCCTGTGTAAAGATTAACCCACTGGTTCCCAAACATTGGGTCGGAACCCATTTGTGGGCTTATAGATCTGCTATTTTCGCAGACATTTTAATCCAGACCGATTTACTGTAAGCCAGGTAAACTCAAAGGTAATATGTCAAATGCATAGAAATAGTGAATCAAGGATCATTTAGTAGGTAAACCAAGGATCATATGTCATCAACTATACACTCTATAGGCCTATAGATACCTTTTTGACTGAAGTGCCATGTTTACATTTTCTCTATAGTCAGTGTGCCATGTCATAATTAAATATTTCCAACTGATTTTGGTTGTCCATAGGCTAACAACCTTTATTGTTTTGTTCTTTGTTCTTTAGAAATGTGTTCATTCACATGGACGATCATTCTCTCAGAATCCCTCCCCAGTCAGAGTTAGGAGTTTGAATTAATGTAGAATTATGTGCAGACTGCAGGATTGATGTAAGGGGACTTAATTTAACTGACTAAACCTTTTTTGAATGTTTAATTTGAAAAGAAAAACCTCTTTCTCACACTTACTGTATGCCCAGTGTGCCAGTGATCATCCTCTCCTGTGCCAATGTTTGCCCTGCCCCGGCCTGGATGGATGCCAGGGCAATAAATGAACCTGGCATCAGTCTACATATCATGCTATCGAAATGTCACTTTAACCTTTGCATAAGACTGCATGCTCGTCAAGGCCAGGGAAAGAGCTACGGGCTGAGGTGGGGAGGGAGGTTTTTTTTAGGAGAGGACTGGGCTGGGAGCGTGTCGCTGTTACTACATGTCATCTTTTCGACACCCGACTCTAAACCTCACCCTAACCTTAACCTCCGTGGAGTGAGTCTTTAACCCTCACCCTAACCTTATCCTCCATGGAGTGAGTCGCTAACCCTCCGGTCCAAATGATGGGCGTTCGCAAAAGCGAGATTTCCCCGACTGGGCTGAGGAGAGAGAGAGAGGGGAGTGGAAGGGGTTTGGCCTGGCAAGGGCCAAGATGTTACTGGCTTGACTTGCTCTGTGGTTTTTAATAGTGTAATTCTAATCAGATCGATCATTCTCCCATCACAGGTAACACCACGGTGGACGACGTCCCCAGTTACATGGCTCAGTACAAAGTCATGGCTCAGTCTCCCCTCAACCTGCTGTCCTACAAGCTGGAAGGTAAACCCACAACCAGTACCAACTAACTGGTACTGATTCTCAAAGTCGGGTCCGAATGGTCCTTTTACGGGTCTGTAACTCAGAGAGTGTAGAAATGGAACCAAATGCACCCGTAACTCTCAGAGTTAACAGTAAATTACTTCAGTAAATCACTTCTGCACTGCCTACGGAACTCGCTTTCCTTGTAGCCTATAATATTGCTTAATTAGAAAATGAGCCCCCGCTGTGGTCCCAGTGCCCTAACCCTCACACTGGTCTGTGGTCCCAGTGCCCTAACCCTCACACTGGTCTGTGGTCCCAGTGCCCTAACCCTCACACTGGTCTGTGGTCCCAGTGCCCTAACCCTCACACTGGTCTGTGGTCCCAGTGCCCTAACCCTCACACTGGTCTGTGGTCCCAGTGCCCTAACCCTCACACTGGTCTGTGGTCCCAGTGCCCTAACCCTCACACTGGTCTGTGGTCCCAGTGCCCTAACCCTCACACTGGTCTGTGGTCCCAGTGCCCTAACCCTCACACTGGGGGGTCCTAACCCTCACACTGGTCTGTGGTCCCAGTGCCCTAACCCTCACACTGGTCTGTGGTCCCAGTGCCCTAACCCTCACACTGGTCTGTGGTCCCAGTGCCCTAACCCTCACACTGGGGGGTCCTTGAATATAAAAACTGAACGACACTATCCTGGAACCAGAGGCCATCACCATGCTGGCTTATAAAGAGCAAGCCCTGAACCATAACAGGTCTGAAACTCTGAGAGTGTTCAGATGGACCTTACAGGGTCCATTTGGTTCAGAGTGTTCAGATGGACCTTACAGGGTCCATTTGGTTCAGAGTGTTCAGATGGACCTTACAGGGTCCATTTGGTGTTCAGATGGACCTTACAGGGTCCATTTGGTTCAGAGTTATGAGAGTGTTCAGATGGACCTTACAGGGTCCATTTGGTTCAGATGGACCTTACAGGGTCCATTTGGTTCAGAGTGTTCAGATGGACCTTACAGGGTCCATTTGGTTCAGATGGACCTTACAGGGTCCATTTGGTTCAGATGGACCTTACAGGGTCCATTTGGTTCAGATGGACCTTACAGGGTCCATGAGAGTGTTCAGATGGACCTTACAGGGTCCATTTGGTTCAGATGGACCTTACAGGGTCCATTTGGTTCAGAGTGTTCAGATGGACCTTACAGGGTCCATTTGGTTCAGATGGACCTTACAGGGTCCATTTGGTTCAGATGGACCTTACAGGGTCCATGAGAGTGTTCAGATGGACCTTACAGGGTCCATTTGGTTCAGATGGACCTTACAGGGTCCATTTGGTTCAGAGTGTTCAGATGGACCTTACAGGGTCCATTTGGTTCAGATGGACCTTACAGGGTCCATTTGGTTCAGATGGACCTTACAGGGTCCATTTGGTTCAGAGTGTTCAGATGGACCTTACAGGGTCCATTTGGTTCAGAGTGTTCAGATGGACCTTACAGGGTCCATTTGGTTCAGAGTTATGACAGTCCTTGCAAATAAAACATGTGAGAACCACAGCTATACTCCTACCATACAGTATATAATACGGCTGACTGGTTAAGTTAGCAATGACCATGTATAGTCACACTTTAGGACAGATTATATGCTGACACAGAGAGGTATAAGTCACAGGAGGTTGTCAGCTGTTGGTTTGACAACTGCAGGCAAATCTAAATGAGTGTGAGAATTGCTTTAAATTAAGTTCTACAGAGTTGAACGTAAGTAGGATAAATACACATTTGACAGTCTATGAATATTTCTTTCTCTTGTGTTCCAAGGAACAGGGATGATGTCTGGGAGGATCCAGGACAACCTGAAGTACCTGGTGAACAGCTCCTTCAGCCACAGCCTGGTGGAGGCCAGCTTCAGCGGCCTGGAGACGCTGACCATCACGGACACGGTCCTGGCCAGAGCCAGCTACAAGGTGGAGGCTTCCAGCCCTCTGGGCCTGCGTGCCTCTCTCTCCTATGCCGCCAAATCCACGTCCGGCGAGGAGGTGACGGGAGACGGCACGCTGGAAACCTCGCTCAAAGCCGGCCCGCTGTTCGCCGACACCAGCTACACCCACAGCTACGCCCTGCACCCCCGCGCCAGGCGGGGCCGCGGGGAGTCCGTGCTGCGCGTCGTCTCGCCGCTCGGCGAGCTTCACAACGCCGTCCAGGGAGTCTACGAGAACGCCGAGCTGTCCGTGGTGTCCAAGACCAACGCGCTGGACGACGCCCTCCGGCACGTGGCGGAGCTCAAGTACAAGGACGCCCAGCTGACGCTGAAGTGCAACGCCGCCGCCGCCGGCCTCGGCGCCTCGCTCCAGAACAAGGTGGAGCTGGGCGTCTCCGGTCAGATGGCCGTGGTCAGGGTGGAGTCGCAGGCGGATGACGACACCAACAGACTCTACTCCCTGGTCACAAGCTCCCTGGACTCCAACGGACTGGAGGTGAACTCGGAGGCTTCGCTCACCTTTGCGGCGGGCCGCGGCTTGCACAAAGCCTCGCTGACGGTGGGCGGGAGCGGCCTACTCACCAGCGGCACCAACAGCATCCAGTGCAGCCCCGTGACCTTCGAGAACGTGTTTGACGGCGTCATAGACGGCAATGGAGCGACGCTGTCCTCAAAGTCCAAAGCGATGGCCGAGGAAAGCAGGGGAGAGCTGAACGTGGAGGGGAAAGTGACCGCCGCAGAGGCCTCTCTGAGCGGGATCCTGAAGGGCTACGCTCACGACGCCAGCACCAGGAACACCCTGGACATGGTCCTGAACAACAGGGCTTTGACCCTCAGCAGCAGCGTGGCAGGATCCCTGCAGCAGATGAAGACGGAGAACAGCAACACGCTCACCCTCACCCTGTGGACGCTGGCCCTGCGCTCCAAGACGGAGAACTTCATCTGTGAAGACGTTTACTACAAACACGACGTCAAGGTCAACATGAAACCCTTCATCACCTCCGTAGACCTGACCAACGACCTGAAGCTGTACGACGCCAACCTCAACAACGAAGGCCACCTGAAGGTGGAGCCGATCAAGGTCGACCTGACCGGGAGTGTAAAAGGATCCTACGGAGACAGTCAGGAAATTAAACACGCCTACGAGATCAAATATGACGACTTAGCCGGCGCGGTCAAGTGGAGCACGTCCGCGAACATCGCGGAAGCTCAGCTGAGTCACAACTGCGAGCTGGAGTTCGCAGGACTTTCCTCCAAGTCCATATGTGAAGCCCGGGTCAACTCGGAGCCCCTGATTCTGGACGGCACGGTGCGCACCATGGCGCAGCCGTTCAGCTTCACAGTCGACGCCCTCGTCAACGGCAACGGGCAAGTTGAGCTCTACAGGAAGCACATCGGACAAGTCTTCAGTAAACTGCTTGTGAAAGTTGAACCTCTGGCTCTGGCGTACTCCCACGATTACAGGGTGTCCACCCTGCATAAGCTTGAAGACGGCGAGACGACCATTTATATCGACAACAAGTTCGATGGCCTCCTGACGCCCAGTGAGCAGTCTCTGACCTGGAAGAACAAAAACAACCTGAACGACCACGCTTACAGCCAAGACGTCGCCGTCTACAACGATCCCGAGAAGACCGGAGCAGAGTTTGCGGCCGCGCTGCTAACCGACCTGTTCAGCCAGTCGGGCGCGGCCAGAGAGAAGAGGTCGGAGCCAGAGAAGCAGGAATTTAACGTCGCCGGTTTCCTCAAGTACGACAAGAGCAGCGACTGTCACATCATCCAGATTCCTTTCATCGAAAGCTTCCCCCTCGCCTTCGAGCAGCTGAAGAGCGCCCTGGTGAACGCCCTGGAGTCGCTGGAGGACTTCATCAACAGCCTGGACATGAACCACATCATGAGCAGGTTCAGAGCCGGGCTGGACGAGCTGCCCACGCAGGTGCAAGACTTCATGACGCAGCTGGACATGGACAACAGAGTGAACGAGGTGAAGGAAACGCTCGCCTACCTGACCAAGGAGTTTGCCGTGACCATGGAGGACCTGGAGCTCGCCATGGAAAACCTGAGAGGAGATCTGGAGAAGTCGTTGACGGACCTCGCGGTCCAAATCAAAGACCTCTTCCTCAAGGCAAAGGACTACGTGGAGACGGGAGACTACGCTCACGCGGTGTCGACCGTCCTCTCAAACATCGGACAAGAGCTCAGGGACTTTGATGAGAAGTACCGCATCAGGGACTCGCTTGTCAAATTAATCGCCGCCATTCAAGATATCATCGGCCAGATTGATGTTCAGAAGCTGGCTGAGAGCAGCGTTGCGTGGCTGCAGGATGCTGACGCCTTGAGCGGCGTCAAGGAAAACGTCCTGCAAAAACTGAGCGATTTCAAAGAGGCCGTATACAGCTTCGACGTGATCAGGTTTTTCCAGGATCTGCGGGATCACATCCTTTCCTTTGATTGGAGCGTGTACTTTGAGCAGTTATCCTCTCAGGTGCCCACCTCGGAGATAGCTGGAGTTATTGAATCTATGAAAGACGTTGTGGTGAACTGGATCGAAGAGTACGAAATCCCCAACAAACTCAACGCAGTGTACTTCTACCTCAGAGATCTAGTTATTAAATATGATATTGATCAAAAGTTTAAAGATTTATTGGACCAAGCGGTGGTTCTGATCAAAGAATTCAAAATGGAAGAGACGGTGCAGGCCGTGGCGGATGCCTTGAAAGCCATAAACTTTGAATATGCTTTTGACAAAATGATGGGATTCCTGACTTACCTGACGGATCAACTGAAAGCCATCGATTTCAAGCAGAGCATCGACGAACTCAACGAAAGGATTTCATCGACCCTGCAGTCCATGAAGGACTTCGACTACAACGCGTTCGTCGACTACGCCAACGAGAAGATCGCCGAACTCACGAACGACGTCAACGAGCAGATCAAGGCGTACGAGCTCGTCGAGAAAGTGGAGGCCGTGCGGGAGTTCATCAGGGAGCTTCAAACCGCTGCCGTCAACTACATCGAGAAGCTCAAAGAGACGAAGGTGGCCGAGTTGGTGAGAAGGCTGAACGCCATGCTGGACACCACGGCCTACAGCGACATCAAGATGAAGGCGCAGGAAATGCTGGAGGACATGAGGCAACGCATCGTCCAGATGGACATCAGAGACGAGATGCGCGTCCACCTCCAGAGGGCGAGCGAGTCCTACACCAACATCGTCGCGTACGTCTCCCTCAAGCTCGACGACTTGATGGAATGGATCCGCGGTCTGAAGGACCACGAGATCATCGACCAGATCAAGGAGGCCATCAACGGCGTCCTGGAGGCGCTGAAGATGGCCGAACTTGAGTTCCAGAGCTTCACCGTCCCTCTCACTGACCTGGCCGTCCCGGCCTTTACCGTCAACCTGAACCGCCTGCAGGACATCAGCCTCCCAGCTCAGATCTCCATCCCAGAGTTCACCGTCCTGGGCTCCTACACCATCCCTGCCTTTACCATAGACTTTGAAGCCATGAAAGCAAAGATCCTTGAAGCCGTAGACTACCTCAGAGAGCTGGAGATTACCATACCCGAACCGGAGGACGTTTTTGGAGAACTAAGAGCTCTCTATCTAAATTTCGACATACCAGATTTCACCTTACCTGAAATAACGCTTTCGGAAATCAAGTTCCCAGCTATCAACGTCCCAAAACTAAACCTGGACAATTTTGAAATCACAATGCTTCCCATCCCGGATATAAAGTTGCCAGAGATTCCCGGTGACATTTGTATTCCAGTTTTTGGCAAACTCCACGGACAGTTTAGGGTGAACTCTCCGCATTACGTGCTTTTGACAACGGCGTCGTTTGAGAACTCAACGACCGCACCGAAGAACCAGCAGTTCACCGCCACCCTGACCTCTCAGGCCAAGTCCACCATCGAGTTCCTGGATCATGCTTTGGACGCCACCGCTCGTCTAGAGGCTCCCAGAATGAAGAAGCTACTGTTCACCGAGACCCTGAAAGCTTCTCATGCAGCCCTGGAGGTGGATCACGCAGGGTCGCTGACTATCACTGGCTCCTCTGCCGAAGCTACATCAAAGACCACTACCAAAGTCACCACCCCCGTGTACGCAGCTAACCTGGTCAACAACATAGCTTTCACGCTGAGTAATGGCGTATCTGCAGCTGCACGAACCGCACGGGCAGAGCCCCGGGCAGATATGATATCTGCAACAATGGACACGATCTACAACCATGACCTGAACATCCCTTCGGCTGAAATCTCCAGTCAAGCAGCCATGACTCAAAATGTTGCAGCCATGATAGAATCTGGCACAGTTTCTTTAACCGTTGGAACTGACGGTAATGGAAAATGGTCCATTCAAGACTACACAGACGAGGGCACACACAAAAGCAACCTGGAATTCACCATCAACTCTGGCACCGCCAGGTTAACCTTTGAAGGAGAAACGGACAGCATGGCCTTGAAGTCAAAGCAAAGAGTAAACGCTGAGTCGGTCATCCTAAGCCACGTTACTGTTGAGGCCAGAGCCGAGACCGAAGCTCCGTTCGTCAGGAGCAGTGTCATGGTTCTGAATGGAGAGGCTCGTGTCGCAGACCTGAGGATAGCAGTGACCGCCGCCCACAACGCCGAGCTCACCGGGAGACTGAGCGGATCCATTTCGAACACCTTGGAGTTCTTGGCCCGTCCGTTTGAGATCGCGTTGGACTCCAAGAACAAAGGGAACTCAAAGATCATCTTGCCACTGAGACTCACCGGCAAGGTGGACCTCCAGCATGACTACAGCCTTGCTCTCAACTCGGAGAGGCAGCGGGCCGGTTGGTTGGCGCTGGCCAGGTTCAACCAGTACAAGTACAATCACAACGTCGTCGTGGATAACAACGAGCAGGAAACGTTCCTCCATGTAGCAGCAAATGGAGAGGCTAACCTGGAGTTCCTGACGGTTCCCCTCAGCGTGCCTGAGATGACGGTGCCCTACCTGGACATGACCACACCTGAGGTGACAGAGTTCTCTTTGTGGGAACATGCTGGTCTCAGGACCCTGCTGACCACTCCCCAGCAGTCGTTTGACATGAACATGAAACTCCACTACCATAAGAACCCTGACATGCACAGCTTTGATTTGGACCTGGAGCCGTTCTACAACACCATACACCACAACGCCATGGTCCTCCGCGGCCAGTTTGAACGAAGCAGGGACGCGGTCGTGGAACTTCTGAAAGGTTCTTACAACCAAGCCAAGGTGCAGTACGTCAAGCACAAGATGGACACGTCCGGCCAGCCCCCCAGAATCTTCACCGTACCCGGGTACAAGGTGCCCGTCCTAAACATCCAGGTGTCCGCCTTCACCGCAGAGTTGCCCGCCTTCAACTACTTTGTTCCCAAAGAGGTGAGCACGCCCAGCTTCAAAGTCCCGGCCATGGGTTTCTCGGTGCCCTCCTATACCCTGGTGTTGCCCTCTCTGGAGCTGCCCGTCATTCACGTTCCCGAGACCCTGAGCGAACTGACCCTGCCCGCCTTCACGCTCCCCGACATGCAGAACCGCGTCCTGGTCCCGGCCATGGGGAACGTGACGTACGACTTCTCCTTCAAGTCCAGCGTGATCAGCGTGAGCGCCAACGCCGGCCTCTACAACCAGTCGGACGTCGTCGCCCGCTTCGGAGCCTCCTCGGTGTCCGTGTTCGAGATCCTGAACGGCAAGCTGGAGGGCACGTCCAGCCTGGCCAGGAAGAGGGGCATCAAACTGGCCACCAGCGTGGCTCTGGAGCACCGCAACGTGGAGGCCAACCACGACTGCACCGTCAGCCTCAGCAAGCGCAGCGCCGAGGCCTCCGTCAACAACGGCGCCAAAGTCCACTTCCCGTCCCTCAGTCTGGAATTCAATCAGGAGCTCGTTGGAAGCACCAAGACGAAGCCCAACGTCGGCTCCAAGTTCAACCTCAAGTACATGTTTAACAATGCGTTGATGGACGCCGTGGGCAAAGGGAACGTTGAGCATAACCTGGCGTTGGAAGCGCTCACCTCCCACCTCTCGCTGGAGACGTCCACCAAGGCCAAGACGGACGTAACGATGATGAGCGCTTACGACGTCGCCGGAGAGCTGGTCAACGAGGCCAACTTCTACCTCAACGCCAACGGCCTGCGTTCCACCGTTAAGACGGACCTCAGCACCAACCTCGACCGCCGTCCTGTGGAGGAGGAGGAGGAGGGGAGCCGCAACAAACGGAGCGCGGGCGTCAACGTCTTAAGGTTCGGCACGAGCGAAAACCTGGCCCTGGAGGTGTCCCTGCGCCGAGCGTACGCCACGCTGGACACCACCAGCGACAACAACGCCGACCTTGGGTTTTTCACCACCAACGGGAAGCACGTGGTCAAAGCCACCTTCGAGTTCGTCCCGCTGACGACCCTGAAGGCTACGATGCACGTGGACGCGGTTCAACCCAGCAGTCTGGGTCACTCCGGGCTCCTGCAGGACCTCAACCTGGACGTCAGCTACGAGAAGCAGTCTCTGAGTTGGAGCGGCAAGGAGCAGCTGGGCTCCGTCATCCTGGCCTCAGACGTCCTCCTGTCCAACGACGAGTCGGACGTCCGTGCGGACGCCTCGGCGTCCCTGGAGGGACACCTGGCCTTCCTGAAGGCCGCCAGGCTTCCGGTCTACCAGAAGCCCCTGTGGGACGTCCTGAAGCTGGACCAGGTCACCCACGTGGACAGGCTGCAGTTCCTCAACGTGTCCACCAGCGTGGTGTACACCAAGAGCCAAGACGGCCTGGAGTTCGCCATCCCTGCGACGCTGTTTGAGAACGGCGTGACTTTCAGCATCCCCGAGTTCACGCTGGCCCCGCCCACCTGGCTGAGTGACATCCTGGACGCGTACGAAGGCGAACCCGCCGCACCCGATGGCGTCACCCTGCCGCAGGTGGGTGACCAATGACCATACCTGAACGCTTTTATTTAAACCTCTTTTACTGACTGGGTGCTCGGTCTACGTTAGTTTGTCTAGATCAGGGGTCTTCAACGTTTTCAGGCCAAGGACCCCTTAGTTGAGAGAGAGATGAAGCAGGGACCCCTTAGCTGAGAGAGAGATGAAGCAGGGACCCCTTAGTTGAGAGAGAGATGAAGCAGGGACCCCTTAGCTGAGAGAGAGATGAAGCAGGGACCCCTTAGTTGAGAGAGAGATGAAGCAGGGACCCCTTAGCTGAGAGAGAGATGAAGCAGGGACCCCTTAGTTGAGAGAGAGATGAAGCAGGGACCCCTTAGTTGAGAGAGAGATGAAGCAGGGGCCCCTTAGTTGAGAGAGAGATGAAGCAGGGACCCCTTAGTTGAGAGAGAGATGAAGCAGGGACCCCTTAGCTGAGAGAGAGATGAAGCAGGGACCCCTTAGTTGAGAGAGAGATGAAGCAGGGACCCCTTAGTTGAGAGAGAGATGAAGCAGGGACCCCTTAGTTGAGAGAGAGATGAAGCAGGGACCCCTTAGTTGAGAGGGAGATGAAGCAGGGACCCCCACAACCTGTTCATAGATTCCATATAGTTTCATTGTTTGACAGCACAATCATCAGTGTATTTTGGATTCATGTCAATTTGTGTTTTCAGATATTTAACCACTTGAACCGTCAATACTTAAAAAACACTTGACCTTTCACTCTGTTCTTAGTCTGCTCTTTTTTCCCTCAACACCAAACCTCTTTCTGCGAGGCGTTGTGAATTTGTAGATCTGCTATTTTTGGCTACAGTTCTTAAAATATGGACACTAGGGTTCAAGTTGTTAATATAAAAAGGATTGGAAGATTTGGAGGACCCCCCTGTTGAAGACCCTTGGTCTAGAGATTGATATTCCTATGCATTTGCTGCATTGATGTATTTATTACCTTGCTTAACCCATCTGCCGCCGTTGACGGTGAGGATTGTCATTGAAAGGGTTAATACCATGGCGCCGTTGACGGTGAGGACTGTGAATCTTACTGTATATACAGTAAAGATATTATTACTTACTTAATGTCGCTCCGGTCCCGCTCGCATCGGTAATGTCGGCGATTTGTTTACAACGCACGTTGGGCGTGCACGCGAAGTGAAGCTCCTCAATGTTAAGTCAATGGCGAGGCCCATAAAGAAACTTCATTTAAACAAAATAGCCATTTTGAGACATTTTGCAGCAGATCTAAATGTAAACAAGGCAAAAGGCAGGGCGCAGCCATCTTCATCTTCTTGTCGCACACTGTCATGTGACTAGATGACGTAATCGTTGCCGTCAAGTGATAATCCAAAAAAACAAAAACAACCCCCTTCCGGCCCTTCAAAATAATAGCGGCGGCCGACGGAGGAAACGACGTGGCGCCGAGGCACCAAGCAACCTTCAGATTAAGAGGCAGTAGATGTGTTAAGAGTGTCTGCTAAATGTCTAAATTGTAAATTGTAAATCTCAGGAGTTCTCTGTTCCGGCCTTCCACGTCCCGTTCACCACGCTGCACGTGGAGCCCTTCACCATCGACCTGAAGAACCTGAACGTCCCCAAGGTGATCTCCACCACCTCCTTCGACCTCACGCTGCCCGGGATGCCCGCCGTGTCCGTCCCCGCTTACCACATCAACACGGAGTTCCTGCAGGTTGGATGATAACAATTCATTCATCTAAAATCTATTAATTACTTTCAATCATGTTTCTGCACTCATTTTTGGTTTTGGACAAGAAGTTTCCTTTTGAACCTAAAAAAAAAAACTACGATTAATCGATCAATAAGGTCATCAACTTTCAATCAATGAATGAATGGATAATCTGCCTCCCTAAACCCTGCAGGGCAAGATGTCCTTCCTGGCCTTCAAGACGCCCCGGCACGACGTCACCATATCGTCCTTCACCCTCCCCACGTCCTTCAGCCTGGGAGAGCTCACCGTGGACCTGCAGGTAGGAGTGGAACCATACGTTTTAATTACCATACGATACGCATCACCATACATGGTTAACCATACGATACATGGACGATAATGGTTCATTCATGGCGATACGATATGATTCAATTCTTTGATTTAAAATCAATATACGGTAGTAACTATTTAGCAAAGAAATTAAATCTGTGTGAAAAGTGTGGATAGTGGAGGCTTTTTAAGGGAACAATCTATTATTATGGATATTTATAAGTAAATGCTGTGATTCTCTAGCAAATAAGTGGACATTATATTACAACACATATGGACAAACCTGCACCTTGACATGAACACAGAGATTACACATATTTATCGATGGACCAAGAGTAGCTATATGGAATGGAAAAGTCATTAGACCCCTCTTTTTCATTTTCCTTCTTAAAAATGCTAAATACAAGGCACAATTACTTAGTTCCATACCATCAATTATTTGAACTGCAAAACGATTCGATACCAATTATCTGCATTTCAAAACGATACGATACGATACAAAGCCAAAACGGTACGATACATGCTTTTGCATATCGATATAGTAGCTCATTGCAAATGAGTTACTATATCATGACACAACTGTCTGCAGGAGATGGCCAAGCACCTCTCCAACATGGAGCTCCCCACCGTCACCATCCCAGAGCAGAGGATGGAGATCCCTGAGATGGCCTTGCACCTTCCCTCCAGCCTGTTCATCCCAGCGTTCGGCTCCCTCTCCGCCACCGTCAAGCTCTCCACGCCCTTCTACAACGTGAGCTCCACCGCCGGCCTGGAGAAGAAGGACTCCAGCCTGGTCACCTCCCTGAAGTCCATCTGCACCTCCACTATGATCTTCATGGAGTACGACCTGGATGGTGAGACGGAGCAACACTTTACCTGAAACCTCCTTATGTTCAAAACCTATACTCGTTGTCGGGAAATGCAGAGAAAAAAGGAAAAAAATATGTTTTCCAATTCATCCAAAGTAGTTATTTAATCAAATCAAATCAAACTTTATTTGTGCCGTGCAGGTTCAATCAAAGCATAAGCAGTGTCAACATTAGTACATTTAGACACAAGATCTTACCATACTGTTCATTGGTTCAATATTTATAAAACCACCACACACACTTCACTTTAAACCTGTCCTCCCTGTTATGGGTGTCATTATAGGCCCAAGGTATTAATGAGTTAAAGTTACATTGTTGAATGTTAATGTTGTCCCTGCAGCCTCGTCGACCCTTGGATTTGATGACGGCCTCTCCAGCCTCATGGGGAAGATCAACCTCATCCACAGTGACCTCAATGTAGACTGGCAGCATGTCTACACTCACAACTCCAGGTTAGTGTACTTAGACTGGCATGTTCTACACTCACAACTCCAGGTTAGTGTACTTAGACTGACATGTTCTACACTCACAACTCCAGGTTAGTGTACTTAGACTGACATGTTCTACACTCACAACTCCAGGTTAGTGTACTTAGACTGACATGTTCTACTCTCACAACTCCAGGTTAGTGTACTTAGACTGACATGTCTACACTCACAACTCCAGGTTAGTGTACTTAGACTGACATGTCTACACTCACAACTCCAGGTTAGTGTACTTAGACTGGCATGTTCTACACTCACAACTCCAGGTTAGTGTACTTAGACTGGCATGTCTACACTCATAACTCCAGGTTAGTGTACTTAGACTGACATGTCTACTCTCACAACTCCAGGTTAGTGTACTTAGACTGACATGTCTACACTCACAACTCCAGGTTAGTGTACTTAGACTGGCATGTTCTACACTCACAACTCCAGGTTAGTGTACTTAGACTGGCATGTCTACTCTCACAACTCCAGGTTAGTGTACTTAGACTGACAGCATGTCTACACTCACAACTCCAGGTTAGTGTACTTAGACTGACAGCATGTCTACACTCACAACTCCAGGTTAGTGTACTTAGACTGACAGCATGTCTACACTCACAACTCCAGGTTAGTGTACTTAGACTGGCATGTCTACACTCATAACTCCAGGTTAGTGTACTTAGACTGGCATGTTCTACACTCACAACTCCAGGTTAGTGTACTTAGACTGACATGTTCTACACTCACAACTCCAGGTTAGTGTACTTAGACTGACATGTTCTACACTCACAACTCCAGGTTAGTGTACTTAGGCCATGGCTACACGGAGCTGGATATTTCATATATCCTGGTTTTTCAGATATCCACATAGAAAAATATCTAGGTCCACACGACAAAGATATCTATAGGTCTAACAAGCACACACAAAGTCTTCAGAGATATCCGGGTTCCCCGTCTATATATCCGGGTTCAATGTCTTCACTTATTTATCCGGTTTTAAAAATATCCAGCTTCGCGGCCGAAATATCCAGCTTCATGTGGCTGCAAGCCCCAACAGCACAAAAAAATGTCTAGCTTCAGAAATATCCAGCTCCGTGTAGCCATGGCCTTAGACTGGCAGCATGTCTACACTCATAACTCCAGGTTAGTGTACTTACAGTATGGACTATGACAGATGACATGAGATATAACACTTAATCCCTGAAGGGAAACTGAGGCGTTACAGCAGCATTGTTAGCTTGTAGATGTGTTCTTTCCTTCACTGGAGTCTGTCTCTGTGCATTCATTAATAGCATGCAGGTGTAAAGAGCCTCGTTGTTGCACCGTATCGTTGCTATAGGTCTGGAAATGGGGTGAAATACTTTAGGAAAGTTATAGAATAGTTTTGTTAAAAATGTGTGGGAACATTATGGACTGCAGCTTTAGATTCTGTCAGCTCTTGGTCTTGCTGTGGGAGAAGGTTATTACAGAGTTCCAGTAAAACCAGAGAGTAAAACTTTATTTCTTATTTCTTTGATCTCAGGATGAAGCGCCAAACATCTTCCACTAATGCTCTGTAAGTTTATTTTTACACTCCTTTGTAATTTATGCAATTTTGAAAAAGGATTGACATAATATCAATGTGGAGTAAAGTCAAAATATTCAAGCACAGTACTTGAGTAAATGTACTGAATGTCTTGTGTGTTGTCCATGTGTGTGTTGTGTTTAATTAATGCAATTTTGAAAAAGCACAAACATTGAACTAATATTATAATAATATTATAATGTGTATGTGCTGTGCAGGGAGTATCGTCACACCCTCAACGTGGACGTCACCAGCCCCAGCTTCGCTGACCTCAGCTTCCGCTTCGCCTCCATCAAAGACGGCGTGACGGCGTCCGTGTCGTCTCCGTCCTCGGGCTTCCTGGGTCTTCATCTCCAGAGGAGGTCCCAGAACTCACAGCTCTACGGCCGGGTGTTCTGTCGCTATCTGGTCAGTACTCTACCTCTGTATGAGTTATTAGTACCTCTGACTGAATTACTGTAGTCATCAGTCACTATCTGGTCAGTACTTTACCTCTGTATGAGTTATTAGTACCTCTGACTGAATTACTGTAGTTATCAGTCACTATCTGGTCAGTACTCTACCTCTGTATGAGTTATTAGTACCTCTGACTGAATTACTGTAGTCATCAGTCACTATCTGGTCAGTACTTTACCTCTGTATGAGTTATTAGTACCTCTGACTGAATTACTGTAGTTATCAGTCACTATCTGGTCAGTACTCTACCTCTGTATGAGTTATTAGTACCTCTGACTGAATTACTGTAGTTATCAGTCACTATCTGGTCAGTACTCTACCTCTGTATGAGTTATTAGTACCTCTGACTGAATTACTGTAGTTATCAGTCACTATCTGGTCAGTACTCTACCTCTGTATGAGTTATTAGTACCTCTGACTGAATTACTGTAGTCAACAGTCACTATCTGGTCAGTACTCTACCTCTGTATGAGTTATTAGTACCTCTGACTGAATTACTGTAGTTATCAGTCACTATCTGGTCAGTACTCTACCTCTGTATGAGTTATTAGTACCTCTGACTGAATTACTGTAGTTATCAGTCACTATCTGGTCAGTACTCTACCTCTGTATGAGTTATTAGTACCTCTGACTGAATTACTGTAGTCAACAGTCACTATCTGGTCAGTACTCTACCTCTGTATGAGTTATTAGTACCTCTGACTGAATTACTGTAGTTATCAGTCACTATCTGGTCAGTACTCTATAGGCCGGGTGTTCTGTCGCTATCTGGTCAGTACCACAACTCTGACTGAGTTATTGTAGTCAACAGTCGCTATCTGGTCAGTACCTCTGACTGAATTACTGTAGTCTACACTATCTGGTCAGTACTCTACCTCTGACTGAATTACTGTAGTCTACACTATCTGGTCAGTACTGTACCTCTGACTGAATTATTGTAGTCAACAGCCACTGTCTGGTCAGTACTGTACCTCTGACTGGGGAAATCTCAATATTTCGACGTCTCATTAGTCGACTAAGGGTTAGGATTAGGGTTAGGTTTAGGCATAGTAGCATTTCACCAGGTTAGCATTCACCAGCGTCGGACTAATGTGACGTCTAACTATGGAACGTTGTAATAACGCTACGCTCCCCCTCTGCCTGGTTTATTGTTGTCATCAACAAGGAAGGAATATAAAACCTGCTCTCTGGAAGTCTCAGGGCCGCTAAGGTCAGGCTGCACTTTGATTCTACCTCTGAGGACGGACTCTGCCAGTGCATTTCAATGGGATTGGAGCGGTTTGCTGCCATGTGCGGATTTCTGAAAAATAAAAAATAAACTAAAAACACTCCATTCCCATTGAAATGCATTGGCAGGTAGATATTAAAGTGCAGTGTGACCGTGCCTTTAGGAAGCTTTTTTAATAATGTCTATCAAACGCGTATCAGACGCGTTCCGGCTCGCAGGACTTGGTCAGTGTTGACTATAATAACACTTATTGTTCTCTGTTCTCTGTAACTCTAGTCGAGTGCATGTTTAAAATGTTCTCTTTATGTCGAATAGACATTTCAGAAACATACTATATAGCTTAATGTTATTGAATTATAATCATTTATATGTAACACCTAGAGCCTATACTTTGGCCATTCAAAAATAGTTGATTGGGCGCCCGCTGGCCTAGTGGTCAAGACGCATACCCCATACTAGGCTTTGATGCCTGCTGGCGTTGCTGGTTCGATTCCCGATCCAGACGACCTTTGCCACATGTCATTCCCTATCTCTCTCCCCATTTCCTTTCAGTCTACTGTCCTATCAAATAAAGTCATAAAAAGCCCAACAAATTAAATAAAAATAGTTGATCTGTATCAGGGCTCAGCAGCCTTTTAGAAATGAAGTGCCATGTTTTTATTCTCTAGATGGTCAGTGTGTCATGTCATTGTCAACATACATTATAATGTCAACATACATTTTAATGACACTTCATCAAACATTCCAACATATGTTTATTGTCAGGACATTGTCATAATGATCATTAGACTCAGATCAATAACCCTCCTATCTCCCTGACTCCCTCCCCAGTCAAGAGTTTTAATGAATGTAGAATTATCTGCAGAATCTAATCTGTTGCAATTTAGGTGACTTCATTTAATTGACCACCAAACCAATATTTGATTTTAAAATAAAAATCATCTCTCTCACACTTCTGCCAGTGTGCCAGTGATCACCCTCCCTGTGCCAATGTTGGCACCGTGCCTAAGGTTGCCTAGCCCTGCTCTATAGCAGTGCATTGTGACGTGACAACGCAAAAAGTACCTTGAGATTGCCCCTGAGTAAATGTATTCTCCTGCGCCCCCTACAGTCCACTCCAGGGAAGGACGCAGACATCCTGGTGCTCAAAGCCACGTTGAGGAACTCAGTGAAGCTGAACCTGCAGGGCTCCTGGAACCTGGAGGTCCTGAACCACATGCTGGAGGGTCTGAAGGAACGTCTCCCCGCCGCCACCGACGCCGCGCTGCGCTTCCTCAACAAGTACCACGTCCACCACCTGGGCTTTGACCTGAGCCGCGCCGCCATGAAGCTGAAGAACGCCGCGTCCAACGCCATCGAGAGGCTCTACCACAGGATCCCCGCCACCCTGGGCGCCCTGCAGACCTCCCTGCAGCAGCTGGGAGACCAGGCCAGGGAGACGCTGAGGTACAAACCAAAACTAAGAACCTTATGGTCTTATTGAGAAGGATTGTTGTGGTCCTGAACCTTATGGCACGCAGAAAGTATCTAAGAGTCAGAGGTGGTTTTGTGAACAGCTTACTGTTGGCTCTAGAAATGGGTAGATTCTTTGATAGATAGATAAATCAGTCGCCCAGAGGTTACAGAGAAGTATGAAAAAGAAAACGTACTGTTGTGTGCAGTAAAAAAAGAGCAAGCACAATAAAAAGAGGATTATATACTGTACATATAGGGCTGTATTTAGATTATCTTAAGTAGCAGCTATTATGCCTTAACTTAAAGGCCTGTCCATATTTCTCTGGCCACCAACCTTTTCATCTGAGAGTTCCAACTTTCCGACGTGCAGCTTTCAGAACTCTAATTCCGCGTCATGCTTTTCAGAAGATGTGAGTGATGTAATTTTCTAGTTGAACCGGACCTCGCGTTGTGAGCATGTAGAGCAGCTATTTTCACAATGTTCACCTCTTGCTTAATTAATATTTGACAGTTTGGTCAGTCCTGTCGAATATTCCACTATTCGAATACTTTGAGGTCGAATAATTTGAATACTAAAAATCACTATTCGTGAATGCCCAACCATGTCAACACAGCAATAGTAATCAATACCAACACAACCCAAACGTGCAGAGCCAAGCAAAGTGTCCAATTTAGTCAGTTCAAAAAGAATAAAGAAAAAAAAAACAAGAACGGGTGACACAAAGGCATTCTGTATGTTAGAAGTAGAGCTCCATACTGTACACCGACGATGCAGTGATTTATTTGTGGTGTCCTGTAAGTCCTTGTGAGCTTTGGTGCATGATGACACCTGTAAATACAGACTGTCTCCATCCATCATTATGACACCTGTAAATACAGACTGTCTCCATCCATCATGATGACACCTGTAAATACAGACTGTCCATCCATCATGATGACACCTGTAAATAAAGACTGTCTCCATCCATCATGATGACACCTGTAAATAAAGACTGTCTCCATCCATCATGATGACACCTGTAAATACAGACTGTCCATCCATCATGATGACACCTGTAAATAAAGACTGTCTCCATCCATCATGATGACACCTGTAAATAAAGACTGTCTCCATCCATCATGATGACACCAGTAAATACAGACTGTCTCCATCCATCTGTCCGTCTCCAGGCAGGCCGCTGACGCCGTGGCCTCCGTCAACCTGCAGGATCTCTGGGAGCGAGCGGTGAGCCGGGCCAGGCAGGCGCTGTCCGCCGGCGAGCAGAACCTGGACTCCCTGCTGAACGCCGCCGCCAAGTTCCTGAGCGACACGACCTTCTCCGTGCCGGGCTTCCAGGTAGGGAGGTTAATGTAAAATCGATTAATTGCCGTTAAGGAATGAATAGATTATATATATATATATATTTTAATATTTTTTTAAACAACTTTCTTTTGCCTAGTGAAAGTTACAGGTATGGTGTGTGTGATATCAAATGTGATCTTAACAAACACATTACTCTTTAATCATATTCCATCATATTCAAGAGCTTTGGAGAGAAATGAGACCGACTCCAATTGAGCAAAGGAGGTTTTCTGTGTCCAGCTAAAGCTCGTTGACACTCGTTATATTCATAAAGGCAATTATGTTTCTGCACAAATTTTCGGTTTCGGACAAGAATTTTTCAATTTGGTACTAAAAGGCACCGCTTATCAAAAAATCGTTAATCGATCGATACGTTTATCAACTATCAATTAATGTCTTTAATCAATAATTTGCATCCCTACTTCCAGGAGAAGATGACGGGGCTGGAGATCTACGAGAGGCTGCGTCGCGCCGTCTCGGCGGCGGTGGACCGGGCCGTCCAGAGGTTCTTCCGGCTCGCCGCGGCCATCGGAGACGCCGTCTCTGACCTGCTGGGCGAGGTGGAGTTCACCATCCCCAGGACGGAGGTGGTGGTCAGCGGCAGGGACGTCCTGGAGAAGATGAGGTCCGTCCGGGAGCAGGCCCTGCACCTCTGGGACAACCTGAGCACTGAGGAGCTGCTGGTCAAGGTAAACCCAGAGCACTATGGTTAGGGATATTATCGCGATAATCAAAATCCATTATCCTGGGGCGGAACATTTGCCAAAAAATAGAAGATATACAAGCTTGTAGATCTGCTATTTTTTGGCAAAGACATTTGATTGAGAGCGAAAAAAAAGACTGTTAACGTATATTATAAGTACAGTTTACTAATTACAGAGGGTTTAAGTGGTACCAGATATGCAGCTCGGTAAATAAAAGGTGAATTGATCCCAGTGCATGATGGAGGACGATATCACGCTAAATTAAATCTCCATGATACGATAAACGATAATATCGCATATTGTCTCATCCCTATTAGGGTTGGAGCCCTAAACAAGGGTAGCTCGATAACCCGATAACAGATTTATTGATTACCCGGTATCAATAAGCTTTGGGCTTATCAAACTTGTTATCGAGCATAGCGGCCCATGATGTCATTTAAACAATCAAGACAAGAGGTGATCAAGACATTATTACAGTACTATTCATGATATAAAGCCATTTAACACTTATTGCACACTAATGAATGATTGTTTTAATGACATTTAATGATATTTGTTAATTTGGTCAATTGTCATCTTCATAGATGGTGGTCAGCTACAAACTCACAGTCACAACAACTGGCCAATAAAATAGATACCAGTTTTGTTCTGAATTTGTCGTCTCACATCTTTCCACAACATTTTAGAAAACTCTCAACAGTAGGCTGGGTAAAAGCCCGGTTCAATAAGCAGGATTGATAAGGTGCTCATCATCAAGAAAATTCTTGGAATTCTTGTAAGCAACTTGGACTCCTCATGCATAGAAGGAAGCATGAGGTCAGTCTGTTGTCTCTCAAGGCGCGGCAGAGGGAGAGCAGAGCCCAGGATTACATTGACAATTGGCACTGGGTGAAAAAATGGGTTACAAAAATCGCGGGATAAAAATTTAAAGAATATTATCAAGAAGATTCATGAGCTCCATCCCTACTTACCGTAGCACTGGCCTACCCTCCATGACCATACATGAACGCTAGATAGCATTTTTTAGGTTTTACAAAAAAGGTTTTTACTGATTGGGTGGGTGGTCTACCTACGTTGTTTTTTCTAGATTTATATTCCTATGCATTTGTTGTATAGAGTAACGAAGTGTGATGTCATTTACACATCCTACCTGGTTCCCATATCGCATCATATAAGAACTGTGGGTTAGGGTTAGGGTTAACATAAACAAATGATGTCAGCGGTTTGACTCATCAACTGATGGTGAGAAAACGCTAATGTTACTGTCGCCCACTTAGTTACATTTTCACCAGAAACAGAACGTATCAAATATTGAGTGAGTGACTATCATAAACCATACAGAGCCACCTCGCCGACAATATCGCGGAGAACGTTTGTTTATTTTTGGACCACAATGCTGATATGAGAGGATTTTAAGATGACTCAATGTTATTCTCCATAGAGAATTACTTCCGTGGAACCAGGGGATGAGCGAGTGACGTCATGACTTTGTTACTATCGTTGATGTATTGATGTATTATTGTTCTTATTATCTTGCTTATTGTAAGTCTCTCTGGATTAAAAAGTGTCTGCTAAATCAGGGGTTCCCAAACTTTTTAATCCGAGGCACCCCTACATTATAATTTTCACTCCCCGCACCTTATATTTATAGCATATCGTCGTTGTCGGGTGGAAACCTTGTATGTCCAAAACCGTTCGTTTTGTATTTATCATCTATAAAATGTACTAAACTAGTGAAAACAGCAGATCTACAAGCACACAACGCCTCGCATCGCGAGGCGTTGTGTGCTTGTAGATCGGCTGTTTTCACTAGTTTTGTGTGACAGTCTTCTATGATGAAGCAGGGCTTTGCTTTACCAAAAGACGTACACATTTGAAACTTGGAGATACAAGGTTTCTGCCCGACAGTGATGATATTTTAGTGATTATGTTGTGAGGAATACGTTGAGATAAAAGCCATTTTGGTTAGAACTGACAGAAAATAACTTTGTACTTCAAGTTTAAAATGATACTAAATATATTTTCAAGTGTCCAAATAAATTCCAAATATTATCAAATTATCTCGCGGCACCCCTGGACTGCCGTCACGGCACCCCAGGGTGCCCCGTCACCCACTTTGAAAACCCCTGTGCTAAATAACTGTGTAAATTGTAAATTGTCAAGGTCCGAGAGCTCCTGGAGTTGCTCCTGAAGAAGGCAGAAGATCTTGTAGCCTCGCTGGCGGCCCAACACGAGGATCTGACCTCAAGGCTCCAGGGCGTCTACGACGAGGCCCAGGAGGGAGCCAGCTCCGCCAAGCAGAGCCTGGACGAGGCCAAGAGAGGCCTGGCGCAGCTCAAAGACCTGGCCAAGAAGACCCTCCAGGACGCCTACAACCACATGAACCTGCACAACCTGAACCACGACCTGAGGGAGATGGTCAGCGCGCTGCAGTCGCACCTCCACGGGGGCCTCAACGACACCATAGACCTGCTGAAGCGGTGGTCCTTGAGCCTGGCGCCCTACGTCAAGATGAGCAGCAAGAAGCTGGACGTGGAGATTCCCCTGCCCTTCTACTGGAAGGCTTTCAGTGAACTGCCCACACAGGAGAGGGCCTGATGGGGCTTTTTACTGTCCACACAGGAGAGGCCCTGATGGGCCTTTTTACTGCCCACGCAGGACAGGCCCTGATGGGCCTTTTTGTCACATCATTAGTCGGGGGCCTTATGCTGCATTCACACTGAGAGAAGCCAAGCTAATGGTTGGCTTGGTTATTCAATGTAATCTCTATGCAAACCAGCTTTAAAAATGTCCATGCTCTGGTTTGCATAGAGATTACAATGAATTACCAAGCCAACCATTGAATGAGGCATTAGGGAGATAGAATGGTAATTTCATGCTAATCAGTCTAAAAGCGCCAAATTTTGCACAGATGTAGCCCAGGGCATGCTCTAATGATTTAGCTAGGGCGCCCGAGTCGGCGACCTTCGGGGTCGCCACAGCAGCCAAATCAAGTTGGGCTCCCATTGACTTTCTAAAAGCTATACTACAGGAGAAAAAAAAAATCTGCTTTAAGTAGTATGTGAGAGGACTAAATAGGGGTTTGTCATGATTCTGAATCCATTGCAAGCATTTGTTTTGCACAAAAAAACATTCCTTGGGCTAAAAACGGCCCCACAAAACGATGGTTTAGTGATGAGTCATCACTTTTCACAGATTTGGCCGTTGTGGCGACCCCTGAAGGTCGCCGACTCTGGCGCCCTAGCTAAATCATTAGAGCATGCCCTGGGATACATCTGTGCAAAGTTTGGCGCTTTTGAGACTGATTTACATGAAAAAACCCAAAGGCCCCCGACTATATTCCATTCATAGCAGGAGGAGTTTTTGATGACGGCCCCTGACCAATAGATACATGTTTGTGTTTTCTGCCTAATTTCCAGTGATCTATAAATGATGACCTTTATTGTTCTTTGTCTCCATGAAACACACACACACACACGTACGCATGCACGTACGACACACGTGCACGCATACACGCACGACACACAAACACACACACGCATGCGCGCGCGCACACACACACACACACACACACACACACACACACACACACACACACCACATCTACATTCTTTTCTACCATGATGCCAAGCTGAGTGCAATAAATACTAATAATATTGAATAATATTACTTCTCTAGAGACAAGGATCTTCGTCCTTTATTCCACACTGCATGAGGGGAAAATATGTCTTTTAACGTTGATTAAAATGTTATGAATAGTTTTTAGCTTTTATATTATGATAAGATTGTTAATCTTTGTTTCAGTTCTGACGTCACAGGTTGTGACTTGATGAAGATGTGAAATAAATAAAGATTGTTTAATTTTGTCATTATTTTGTCCAATGTTTCCATCAATAATCAAACATCGACCAGTTAAAAGCAGAGTGCATCGGTGTCATTTTAGATTTGAAACACTAACCATTATTTTACACTTTGGTTATCCAAAAATAGCTGATCTACAAGCTCACAGCAAATCACTTTGTGCCACGCCATGACCTTGTAAATCTGCCTTTTTTCCCCTCAATAAAATGACTTTATGTACTGTGCACATTGAACAGCAAGTGATTGTAAAAAATAACTGATATTTCTTATTTTATATTCCTGAACTGATTATATGAGAAAGGTCGCAATCATTCATAAACACGGGACCAGTTCAGTTCAGTTCGGGACCCCCTCAAAAATATTACACACTACAAGGTTTATTTGTGCATTTCACCTCCACTCCACAAGGAGTCGCCACAGACCACGGTGGTTCAGTGGAACCTGTGGCTGCACTCCACCTCACTTCCTCCCACAGTCTATAAATAGGCCTGGACCCCCAGGGTGATCATTCTGGTGGAGGGAGATGTACAAACATGAGATGTTTGGGATTGAGATGGAGTTGGCAGATCAGATGAGAGTCAAGGTTGTGATGGGAATGATTTCAGGAAGAAAGGAGATAAATAGAAATAGTTCATAAAGTGATGATCAGGAAGATAAGTTTATATTTGGAATGAGAGCAGAGGCAAAAGCTGATGGCATTTCCAGTGGCCAACATGCAGTTGTAAGGTTTATTGTAAAGAAAGTAGGACATAAAGTCATTAAGGATTACCAGGGCTGGGTTAGAGATATGTATACTTGCTGAGAAAGCATGAGTATATTCATGTTTAGGGAATGCTCAGTGGAGGTCTTTCAACTTGGAATGAGGTGCCTTAGCCGCAAATTGCAACACTAGATTTTTTAATTGTTTGAATCTAGGGTTGCAATACAGGCAGCCAACACATCAAAACACTTTATTTGCTATCTGATAGTATTAAACAACATCAAACTCAACAATGTTGGGGCTGTATGGAAAGCTTGAAGTATCCTCATCTGAAAAGTGCTCATCTCAGCCACTCCCCGTTCACAATCACCTGCATCCACTACAGCAGCCTCCACTCACCACAGACGATCCTTGGTTCAATCACTACAGTAGCCTATAAAAACACCTGCGTTCTCTCAACCAGCTTGTTGGTTCTGCTCCACTACAGAACAAACATCCTCCTTCCTCCTGGATTCTTTCTCCTACTGTCTCTATTTCTGTGGGGCTGTTAAGTCTGACATCATTTTGTAGGCAGAAGAGAACTTTTGGGGCCAAAAGGCCCCAGTGCCTGTGAATCTTTTTACTATTTTTACTATTTACAATTTTTTCTTCTCTTTGTTGTTGAAAGGAAAGTGGTAGAATTATACTAGTCGTTATTTTTGTCTCGGATCTGTTGAAATAGCGAGGGACAGATATTGATAATAAATCTGCTTGGAGGTCTGACTACAAAATGATGTCACGGCTTAAAAGCCCCATAGGAACTCATCTGACTACAAAATGATGTCACGGCTTAAAAGCCCCATAAGAACCCAGGGGGGCAATGTCAGAGCAGAGACGACCGCTCCCCGAGTAGCATCGATGGTCGTCCCCTCCAGAGACTACCCCCCCACCCTGGGTTCCTCCTTCCCTCATCCATCCATTCATAATTATTGTTCAATAAAATCTGTTAAACTTGAGCAGAGGTGTGGTCTCTTACTAGTGACGCACAGTTTAGAACCAGGTGGTAGGCCTACACAGGACCGTTGAGTGATTTCCCACGAGCGCTTCCAAACTCCAGCGCTTAATAAAACAATATCACCTGAACTGAATTTATTGATAGAAAGTAGCTCATAACATGTCTACGCTGGGTTTTTATGAAACAAACACTTTGCAGATAGAAAGATGATAATCCAAGCTTTCACACAGCCCCAAAATTGGTGAGTTTGACGTCGTTTAATACAATCAGAAAGCAAAAAACTGTTTTGATGCATTGGTTGCCTATGGGAGGCATTGCAACCCTAGATTCAACATATTAAAACAAATCTAGTGTTGCAATGTGCGGCTAGAGGTTCTGCAGAGGCATTTCTGGATCTTGTAGAAGACGTTTGTTGTGCAAAAAGATTGACAAGATTTAAAGACGGGAGGAAATCAAATCAATGTGTCTGATTTGTATAGGGAATGTGGTACCATGGAGAGTTTTCTGGGATTATTATATCAGGTCAGGCCCTGTGAAAGCCAGCACCACTGAGCTGCTTTTTGTTGCTGTAGCTTTATGGACACGTAGCGTCAGTGTGCAGGGAAAACAGGAGGTGTGGGGAAGAAACATGCAAGGAGGATTGTGAAGAAAAGCAAGAAAAAGCAAAGTGTATTCATTGTGGTGGGGAACATTACGTGGGATCAGCCCAGTGTCCCAGACAAATGCACAGCCGGCCTGTGACTTAGCTGAGTGTTTGCTTGATGTTTGCCATGCGTCTTTGAACTTGGTTTGATGTAAGTTCAGTGTTCTACTTGAGGATGTTTTAGAATGGATGAATTTGATCCACTAGTCCTGTGTCCGGGGGGTTTGCACACTTAAAGTAATTGAGGGATTGAAAGTAGGAGTCTCAGAAGTAATGTTGGAGAACCCGGACCGGTGCCTGTTGGGCAGAACAGCCTCCATCCATGTCCAGTTGTGCAAAACCCGTTGTATCAGTCTGTGATGTCCGTACTATGATGTCAGCATGTTCATGCATCTCCAAATTTGGGCATTGTTTCAGCATGCGGTGGCGACACTGTTTAGTATCAGTGATGTCAGCATGCAGACAGATGGTTGGACGGTGGACAGACGGACAGACATTCACTAAATCAATAGTTAGATAGGCTAGATAGACATGTTGATTCATTTAATATTATGAAATTACTAATACTTGGCTAATTATTATTTCAATGATAGCCTATACAACACTTTAATATAAAATAGGTTATAGATAGGCCACAATAGGCCATATTCTATGTTTCATATTTAATATTTGAGATGACACAATTTGTTCCTTTGTTGTTTTTGTTTAGAACCACAGCAATTATCATTCAAGTCTAATGTCACATATTCATCAGAAAAGAAATAAAACTGGATCATTTGATTATAGCCTTTGTTTCCTGGTGGTTTCCTGGCTCCAGTTTGAGCTTTTAACACACATACGGTATTATTACACCCATAATATTAACCCATAATATTAATCTGTCTGTCTACTAGGGCATCAACGACCTGTGATTTTTGCAAGTCGACTCGACTCGGTAAAAAGTTGAGTTGAAGTTGACTTTCACTAGGAGAGACCAAGCATCAGACAAAAATAGGTTTGAGGTTGTTTATTGAAAGACCGAGAGCCTGGTCGTTTATGGGCGCATCGCATGCGTGGCATGAGATGTGCGGCATAAACGGCCAAGAATGCAGAGTGCTAATGGTCATCTAAGGTCAGCACTACACGCAAGCGTGCAGTGTGCAGCTTAGAGGGCCAAGGGCACGAACAACATTTAGGTTTTGGTGTATGGTCGTTTATGGGCGCATCACATGCGAGGCATGGGATGTGCAGCATAAACGGCCATAATGCTGAGGGCGAAATAGTCATCTAAGGACATCACAACACGCAAGCGTGCTGTGTGCGGCTTAGATGGCTAAGACGCGCGAGCAGCATGGGGGAGACGGCACGGTCATCGGGGCATGAATGACGTAGGTGCCGGCTAGGTCATCGGGCTGGGATGACAATGGGTGCCAGCGTGGTCATCTAAGGTCACGCACCATGCAGGCATGGTGTGTGCTGCTTGGATGGCCAAGGGCGTGAAATGACACTCTGAGTGCGTGGTCATCTAAGGTCATCACCACACGCAAGCGTGTGGTGTGCTGCTTAGATGGCCAGGGCACGAGAATGGCATTTTGGGTGCTAGCATGATCATCGAAGGTCATCACCACACGCAAGCGTGGAGTGTGCTGCTTCGATGGTCAGGAGCATGGCGGGGGGATAGCAGGCATGAGGAGGGAGGTTCCGGGGGGTCGCAGACCCAGGTACTTTGGTTTAGGGGTCAAGAGCACGCACCCGTGCTGGAGGATGTTGAGAGACCCCAAAAGAATCTTATGTGGGTTTACGAGACCATGGAGAGTTGGGCGTTCAGGAGGTCCGGGGAATTTGTACGGATGTAGCTGTGGTAGGCTTGGGATGACCATCGGCCGAGGACTTGGATTATGTGGTCAGGAACTCCTTTGCTTGATGCAGTGGACGCAGCTCCAATTCTGAAAGAGTGACCGGAGAAGAGCTCGGGGGAGTATCCGGCCTTGGAAAGGACCATTCGGAGGTGGGAATGGAACCAAGTGCGGGTGGCGATGGAGCCGCTGTTAGTGATGAACAGAGGGTCTGATGGAGCTGCGTGCTGGGCGCGTCGGGTGGACGTGTAATTAAGGAGGGGCTCGTAGGGGCTGAGGAAGGAGTTGAGTTTGTAGATGAAGATGGGAGTGGTGTTGCCATACTGGTCGGTTTTGCTGTATTTGACGGTGTAGACGAAAGAAGACGAGTTATGGATTTTTAGATCAGCCAGGCAAGGGTGGCGAACGGGATTGAATCTGGCGTTAGAGGCGGTGAACTCGGAGCATCTTAAAAACCCCAAAAAAGCCAGGAGGAACATAGCTTCGAGCGTTGCGTCTGTGTGGTTATTGATGTAGCCGGTGCGGAGGACGTGGATGCACCTGGCTAGGATATCGATGGTGATGGGTTGGCGTTGAGGTGGAAGTCTAATTTCGTTCCTTTGGAGGCCGTTGAGTAGCATGGTGATTTGTGGATGTTGGATGGATGGATGGGGGGAGCCCGTTATTATTTTAATGAAAAAGTTGATGCCACACAGGTAGACACGGATAGTTGAGGTTCTGATGCCGGTTGTGTGGAGATGGCTGACGTATGAGGAGAGTGTGATGAGGTCTGTAGCTGGGAAATGGATGTTGTAAAGGGCGTGGAAGGATTGGAAACTTCTCCAGGCTGTCCAATAGGAGGAGAGGGTGGATGGGGCAATGCCTTGGAGAATGGTGTCCTGGGATAGGGTGACGAGGTGGTGGAGCGGGTGATTTACAGGAATGACATCTCTGAATAAGGAGGAACCGGGGTTGGCGTCTGGTCGGCTTGTGGAGCCAATTCTCTGAATCTCTGGAAATGGAAACGAGAGAGGGAATCAGCAATACGGTTGAGGTGACCAGGGATATGGGCTGCACGGATAATAAAATTGTTTGTGACGGTGATCCAGGTGAGACGGCGGAGAAGTGACATGATGGGGAGTGAGGAAGAACGGCCTTTATTAATGATATGGACGGTGGAGAGGTTGTCGGAGTGGATGAGGATGGATCTGCTGGCCCACTCCGAACTCCAGAGGGAAGCTGCAACGACGATAGGGTATAACTCGAACAGAGCGGAAGATGCGGTGTCGTCCGATTGGGAGCTTAGCTCCTCTGGCCACTCGGCAGCGAACCACCTTCCCCCGTAGTACCCTCCGAAACCGACGGAAGGTGCCGCGTCGGTGAAAAGTTGGAGGTCCTCTGGTGATGATACGAAGTCTTGGTAAAAGAAAGTGATGCCGTTCCAGTGAGTGAGGAGTTTGTGCCAGAGACTTAGTTCAGAGAGACATTCGGGTGTGAGGTTGACTTGGTGGTGGAGAGATGGGACTGAGGATGCTACAACTAGGAGGTGGGAGATGAAGGAACGGCCTTGGGGAATAATCCGGATTGCATAGTTAAAGTGCCCGAGGAGTGAAAGCAGCTGTTGCTTGGTGCACTGGGGAGCGATGAGGTAGTTGGAAATGAGTGATGTGATGCGGTTTAGTTTATCCGGAGGAGGAGGCTTGGAAGGTGGTGAATCCAGGGTGATGCCAAGGAACTCTATAGTGGTGAAGGGTCCTTCAGTTTCTCCTCGGCTAGGGGGACTCCGAGACGGTTGAATACGGACTTGAGGATGGTGAGGCTTCTTGCTGGTGGTGCTGATGGGGGATCGACGGTGAGGAAGTCGTCGAGGAGGTGAATGAGATATGGGAGCTTGTAGTATTGGTGAGGATCCAGCAGAGGAGTTCTGATAAGTTGTCGAAGAGTTTTGGGCTACTCTTACAACCGAACGTGAGGCGGACAGCGAAGTAATAGGATCCCTGCCAGCAGACGCCGAACAGGTTCCACGAATCCGGGTGGAGGGGAAGAACTTGGGGTGAAGGCGGAAGTGATGTCTGCTTTGGATAACCAGGCGCCGTGGCCGGCGAGACGGATGAGAGTGATGGCGTGGTCGATTGTAGTGTACTGTAGGGAATAGTCTTCGCTGGGGATGAGGCTGTTGATGCTTGGGACGGATGAGCCATGTGGAGAAGAGAGGTCAATGATTAGCCGCTTTTTCCGGAGTATTTTCTGGTTGCGACGCCAATGGGGCTTATACGGAAGGAGGGGAATGGTGGTGAGGAGAAAGGGCCAATCATGAACTTGTTTTTTACCTCTTTTTGGAGGAGAGTTGTGACCGTCTCGGGGTCAGTGGTGGCTGAAAGGAGATTATTGCAAACATGGGTGGATGAGGGTGTAGTGGCTAGTCCTGGAAGGAATCCGTAGTTGAGGCCGTCAATGAAGAAGCGGATGAAATCTGGGTTGGGATGGTTAGAGAGCTCCTTGGCGAGCTCGGGGATGATATGGGGGTATTGAGGTCTATAGACAGTCAGCTTTTGGACGGGTTTCTTGGTTTCTGGGGGCAGGTGATGCGGGAGTGGGGACCTGCACAGAAAGTGCACATGTGGAGCAGTTTTGCACGACGAGAGGTCGCAGCGCCCTCGTTGAAGTTATTACACAACATTTTGTTTCCCACGAAACAAGAGGGCGGCCGCGACGGTCTCTGGCCTTAGAGGCTGCTGGGGTACTGCTGGTTGCTGGTGGTGGTATAGGCTCTGGGCGTGGTATTGGCTCTGGGCATGACGGGCCCGCTGAAGAGAGAAGGAATGGTCGGGCTGAAGGAG
>NC_137827.1:1858865-1934879 GCF_963921795.1 Nannobrachium achirus
TACCAGAAGTTACTTTACACCACTGTGCAGTGCACCGTTCTTCCTTACCAGAAGTTACTTTACACCACTGTGCAGTGCACCGTTCTTCCTTACCAGAAGTTACTTTACACCACTGTGCAGTGCACCGTTCTTCCTTACCAGAAGTTACTTTACACCACTGTGCAGTGCACCATTCTTCCTTACCAGAAGTTACTTTACACCACTGTGCAGTGCACCGTTCTTCCTTACCAGAAGTTACTTTACACCACTGTGCAGTGCACCATTCTTCCTTACCAGAAGTTACTTTACACCACTGTGCAGTGCACCGTTCTTCCTTACCAGAAGTTACTTTACACCACTGTGCAGTGCACCGTTCTTCCTTACCAGAAGTTACTTTACACCACTGTGCAGTGCACCGTTCTTCCTTACCAGAAGTTACTTTACACCACTGTGCAGTGCACCATTCTTCCTTACCAGAAGTTACTTTACACCACTGTGCAGTGCACCGTTCTTCCTTACCAGAAGTTACTTTACACCACTGTGCAGTGCACCGTTCTTCCTTACCAGAAGTTACTTTACACCACTGTGCAGTGCACCGTTCTTCCTTACCAGAAGTTACTTTACACCACTGTGCAGTGCACCATTCTTCCTTACCAGAAGTTACTTTACACCACTGTGCAGTGCACCGTTCTTCCTTACCAGAAGTTACTTTACACCACTGTGCAGTGCACCATTCTTCCTTACCAGAAGTTACTTTACACCACTGTGCAGTGCACCGTTCTTCCTTACCAGAAGTTACTTTACACCACTGTGCAGTGCACCGTTCTTCCTTACCAGAAGTTACTTTACACCACTGTGCAGTGCACCGTTCTTCCTTACCAGAAGTTACTTTACACCACTGTGCAGTGCACCGTTCTTCCTTACCAGAAGTTACTTTACACCACTGTGCAGTGCACCGTTCTTCCTTACCAGAAGTTACTTTACACCACTGTGCAGTGCACCGTTCTTCCTTACCAGAAGTTACTTTACACCACTGTGCAGTGCACCATTCTTCCTTACCAGAAGTTACTTTACACCACTGTGCAGTGCACCATTCTTCCCTTACCAGAAGTTACTTTACACCACTGTGCAGTGCACCGTTCTTCCTTACCAGAAGTTACTTTACACCACTGTGCAGTGCACCGTTCTTCCTTACCAGAAGTTACTTTACACCACTGTGCAGTGCACCGTTCTTCCTTACCAGAAGTTACTTTACACCACTGTGCAGTGCACCGTTCTTCCTTACCAGAAGTTACTTTACACCACTGTGCAGTGCACCGTTCTTCCTTACCAGAAGTTACTTTACACCACTGTGCAGTGCACCATTCTTCCTTACCAGAAGTTACTTTACACCACTGTGCAGTGCACCATTCTTCCTTACCAGAAGTTACTTTACACCACTGTGCAGTGCACCGTTCTTCCTTACCAGAAGTTACTTTACACCACTGTGCAGTGCACCGTTCTTCCTTACCAGAAGTTACTTTACACCACTGTGCAGTGCACCGTTCTTCCTTACCAGAAGTTACTTTACACCACTGTGCAGTGCACCATTCTTCCTTACCAGAAGTTACTTTACACCACTGTGCAGTGCACCGTTCTTCCTTACCAGAAGTTACTTTACACCACTGTGCAGTGCACCGTTCTTCCTTACCAGAAGTTACTTTACACCACTGTGCAGTGCACCATTCTTCCTTACCAGAAGTTACTTTACACCACTGTGCAGTGCACCATTCTTCCTTACCAGAAGTTACTTTACACCACTGTGCAGTGCACCGTTCTTCCTTACCAGAAGTTACTTTACACCACTGTGCAGTGCACCGTTCTTCCTTACCAGAAGTTACTTTACACCACTGTGCAGTGCACCGTTCTTCCTTACCAGAAGTTACTTTACACCACTGTGCAGTGCACCGTTCTTCCTTACCAGAAGTTACTTTACACCACTGTGCAGTGCACCGTTCTTCCTTACCAGAAGTTACTTTACACCACTGTGCAGTGCACCGTTCTTCCTTACCAGAAGTTACTTTACACCACTGTGCAGTGCACCATTCTTCCTTACCAGAAGTTACTTTACACCACTGTGCAGTGCACCGTTCTTCCTTACCAGAAGTTACTTTACACCACTGTGCAGTGCACCGTTCTTCCTTACCAGAAGTTACTTTACACCACTGTGCAGTGCACCGTTCTTCCTTACCAGAAGTTACTTTACACCACTGTGCAGTGCACCGTTTCTTCCTTACCAGAAGTTACTTTACACCACTGTGCAGTGCACCGTTCTTCCTTACCAGAAGTTACTTTACACCACTGTGCAGTGCACCGTTCTTCCTTACCAGAAGTTACTTTACACCACTGTGCAGTGCACCGTTCTTCCTTACCAGAAGTTACTTTACACCACTGTGCAGTGCACCGTTCTTCCTTACCAGAAGTTACTTTACACCACTGTGCAGTGCACCATTCTTCCTTACCAGAAGTTACTTTACACCACTGTGCAGTGCACCGTTCTTCCTTACCAGAAGTTACTTTACACCACTGTGCAGTGCACCGTTCTTCCTTACCAGAAGTTACTTTACACCACTGTGCAGTGCACCGTTCTTCCTTACCAGAAGTTACTTTACACCACTGTGCAGTGCACCGTTCTTCCTTACCAGAAGTTACTTTACACCACTGTGCAGTGCACCGTTCTTCCTTACCAGAAGTTACTTTACACCACTGTGCAGTGCACCGTTCTTCCTTACCAGAAGTTACTTTACACCACTGTGCAGTGCACCGTTCTTCCTTACCAGAAGTTACTTTACACCACTGTGCAGTGCACCATTCTTCCTTACCAGAAGTTACTTTACACCACTGTGCAGTGCACCATTCTTCCTTACCAGAAGTTACTTTACACCACTGTGCAGTGCACCATTCTTCCTTACCAGAAGTTACTTTACACCACTGTGCAGTGCACCATTCTTCCTTACCAGAAGTTACTTTACACCACTGTGCAGTGCACCGTTCTTCCTTACCAGAAGTTACTTTACACCACTGTGCAGTGCACCATTCTTCCTTACCAGAAGTTACTTTACACCACTGTGCAGTGCACCATTCTTCCTTACCAGAAGTGGGGCCGAGGTCACAATAAGGGGCGTGAATTTGTAGGCGCCTGTGTGTCTCTATAGGGATGGGACGATACGTGATATTATCGTTTATCGCGATAAACAACACTCACTATAATCGTATTCATTTATGGTGATATCGTCCTCCGTCATGCACTGGGATCAATTCACCTTTTATTTGCAGAGCTGCGTATCCGGTACCATTCAAACGCTCTATAATTGGTCAAAGGTACTTATAATATATGTACTTGATAGTCTTTTTTGCACTCTCTATCAAATGTCTTTGCCAAAAAATAGCAGATCTACAAGCTCACAACGCATCCCGCCCCCAGGATAATGGATTTTGATCATCGCAGGATAATGGATTTTGATCATCGCGATAATATCGTAAATCACGATTCATTTTTGCCACAATAATAAGTGATATGAAATTTTCATATTGTCCCATCCCTTGTCTCTATGGGTCTGAAGTGACAGTATCGTTTTATTAATAATAATAATAGTAAAACATATTGAGTTCTTTGAATCACAAAACATAATTTATTGTAGTAAAACAAATCTGGAAAATACGAAAAAAGGCAACAAATTTAAGAGAGTAGCCTATAATATAAGTATAAGGGTAAAGTTTTGCTGTGCAAAAAAAAGAAAAGAAAAAACAAGAAGACTAAGACAATGCTGTTGTTTTTATTTTCAAAGGAAGGTTAAATGAAATCTGTGTGTCTTCATTCTCATGCTTTGTCACATGTTCTGTTCTGCTTGATGTAAACTACTCTGCTCAATAAGCAAAGGTAGCCTAATACTGCCACCTATTGGGCGGATGGGCACATAGCCTTTAGACCAGTGTTTCTCAACCACTGTGCCTGGGGACCTTTGGTGTGCCCCTGAGAAGGGTCAAGTGAGCCCCTTGAAACTGCTTGAAAGCCAGTATTGTAATTATCATTTTAAAAATGATTTAAACTAGTGAAAACAGCCGATCTACAAGCACACAACGCCTCGCACCCGTGAGGCTTTGTGTGCTGCTTGTAGATCTGCTGTTTTCACTACTGTTGTGCGACAGCCTTGTATGATGAAGCAGGGCTTTACTTTGCGAAGAAACGTATACAACTTTGAAACTTGGAGGTACAAGGTTTCTTCCCGACGGTGACGATATTTACACCCCCGTATTATGTTGGTGTGACCATGGATTCTTGGGACATGAAAATGTGCCCATGCAAAAAAAAAAAGGTTGAGAAACACTGCTTTAGACTGCAAGGATGTTATTTTGCGTACTGGGCTGTTGTGGGCTCTCTTGGCTTGACACACTATCACTGCCATAACACTGAGGATAATGCTAGACTTCCTTTCCTTTATTCAATAGCAATACATACCTGAAGGCAGCATTCAAGAGAATTAGCTTTGTCCAAACTCTCCTGAACTTGAATGCAGCATCTTATGTTGAAAGAAATTCCCTCTCTGTGTAGAAATCCATGCTGTTACGCCACATCTCCATCATCCATGCAGTATTGACTTGATTATGCTTTAGTTCAGTGTGGTATTAAAGGAGTAGTTCACCCCCAAAATGATTTTTTTTCCTATTGATTAGTCATGCCATGGAGAGTAGAGTTCAATAATATTTTTTGGTTTTTGTTACATTCCTAAGACAAAAATTTGATTTGAATAAATTTACCCCCATTTATTTCGGATGGTGACCCGTTTCGAAACGGGTCACCATCCGAAATGAATGGGGGTAAATTTATTGTTATCACATTTTTGTCTTAGGAATGCAACAAAAAACAAAAAATATTATTGAACTCTACTCTCCATGGCATGAGTAATCAATAGAAAAAAAATCATTTTGGGGGTGAACTACTCCTTTAAGCACTGGAAATGGCTGACCTCCAAACTCACAACTGAGCTTGATATTTCCACCAAAAGGCCCTCTTAGAGATGTCAGCCCCTGCCTCTCTAACGTTCTCTGCACATCCCTGCAGAGAGGTCAGAGGTCAAGGTGATAAGGTTTATTATTGTGATGTTGTATCTGCTTATTGTAAGTCGCTTTGGATTAAAAGCGTCTGCTAAATGCCTAAACTGTAAACTGTGATATCATCCATCTGACTACAGGTTAATTTCCCTGGTCTTATATCAATGAAATCCCCCTTATTTTGTATGACTCTAATGATGACAATACTGTATGTCTACTAACACAATATGCTGTCTGTCTGAGCAGGGGAAGACAAGGGAAGTTGTAAAAAAGCACCATCTCATTTCTACACTCACACCATTGTCTCAACGAGTCGTGTGTGTGTGTGTGTGTGTGTGTGTGTGTGTGTGTGTGTGTGTGTGTGTGTGTGTGTGTGTGTGTGTGTGTGTGTGTGTGTGTGTGTGTGTGTGTGTGTGTGTGTGTGTGTGTGCGTGCATTCGTGTGTGAGTGTGTGCGTGTGAAGTGTGGGGGAAAAACTATCTATTTATCAAATTAATTTCAAGGATTGTTCCTTTGTCCTTGTAAGAACGTGGGCAGCTTCAGCCCACACAGACACCATGACCTCGGAGATAAAACAAAAGACGTGTTGTAGGATTTCCTCCCAACTCATTGTGAATTATATTATCATCATAATCTATTCTATCAACAGATCATGTTTCTGCACTGTGCCTCAGCAAAATAAACAGGAACTCACCGTGACCTTTGACCAAAGTCATAAAAAATTGCTATTTTTTTCAATGCCTAATGTCATGTTTTATCTTCAGAATCTCCCTACACCACCAACAATGTGTCATTGTTAAAACTGCAACCCAGTACAGAGTTTAATGAATTAAATAAAAATCCCTACTTTCCATTGAGAACTTTGTGTGTGGTGCAGGAGTCAGGACGCCTTCTGGTTCATTATTGATTCCCGGTGGGGTCATCATACCAAAGACTGAGAAATGGTACCCAGTGTGCCTCCCTGATTGGTACCCACCCCCAGGGGTGTCGCACCACATTCTGGGCCCTGGGTACAAGGGTTCACTGCGGGGCCCCTGTGCTTTAACTATTGAAAAATATCAGATCTACAAGCTCACAGCGCGGCACCGAGTGCCGCGCTGCGAGCTTGTAGATCTGCTATTTTTTTTAAATCATGAAAATCTTTGAATATTTCAAATCCTTCTAAGGTTTTTTGGAAAAACCTATGTTTCTATGTCAGTGGAGCTCAAACCTTTTCATGTGAAGGACCCCCAAAATGGTATGTATTTGGCCACGTAACCCCATCTCAAAATATTGAGTTCCAGGGACCCCCCAGAAGCAAAATTTGAGTTACAAATGTTCGCTTAAAAAAATACATATATTCAAAGATTTGCGCACATTTGCACATTTGCACGCGGCACTCGGTGCCGCACTGTGAGCTTGTATATCTGCTATTTTTCAATAGCTAAAGTATAAAATAATGAAGGCTCCTCCACCACCTTGGGCCCTGGTAACTCAGTCCCACTTTCCTACCCCTTGTGACGCCCCTGCTCACCCCCGATCCAAGTCCCTGTCAGTCACATGGCTGTGCTTGTACATCAAGGTGCCTCTCGCTACACAGGAACAGCCAGGCTGAGAGTGTCTGTGTTGACGTCCAGGTGATACTGCACTGTTATGTCCTTTCCAGTGTTCCACTAGCAGTGCTGCTGCCTGCATGATGTCAGTGACCTTCATTTAATGTGATGAAAACCAACAACATCTGGATGGCCTGACATTATGGCTGTCATCAGTACAGCACCTGCTGGGATCCCAAATGTCATGTTTCTCTCTCTCTCTCTCTCTCTCTCTCTCTCTCTCTCTCTCTCTCTCTTTCTCTGACTTCTCTTTAGAAAAAAGGTCATTAATCCCTGTCAGGGTTAACCTCGCCTACCAGGCTTTCTGGGGGAAAGCCTGGTGTTCGTTCACAACAGGCCGTTTGGTTTCCGCCTAAAGCACGGAAACCACTAGAAGAAGCGGCGTCGCTTTGATTTGGTTCCCCCCGTTTGTTTCCCCAAACACTATTAAAATGCTCGAGAAAGCCTAGTGTAGTCTTGCCAGTCACGAGTTGGACTAAAAGATGCATATACCAAACAAATTTTTCGAAAGGAAAACTACGCAGCATCAAGGTGTTTATTAGGTAGGCCCTAAAAGTATGTCCTTGGGTGCAGGCCAGGGGAATATTTGGGGTTAAAACTGAATCCGGTTGATAGTTCCGGCCAAAGTGTAGTCCGTCTAGGACTACAACATGACGTAAGTGGTTTCCGCTCCTGACCGGATCAAACCCCGTAAAGTGAAGTGATCCCAGACTAGTCAGGGTGGATGTCCAAAACTGTTACTTTTAATAAAATACAATACAATAGCCTACAATAACGCATTTCAGGAAAGATAAATACAAATAATAATAATCTTTTAAAAAAGAATGAGAAGAAGTAAAAGTACTGACAATTTGGAAATACGTCCTAAAGGTAATAGTAAAATATGCCATAAATTATAAGGTGCTAGGAGTGAAAATGATGAATATAATGTAGGGGTGCCTCGGATGACAAAAAAAAAAATCTTTGTATAGATGCCCTGAGCCAAAAAGGTTTGCATTTAATAGACTGCAGTTGTACGTTAGGCAGCCTCTGTGGAACAATGTAGAATAATGTAGAAAGTTTTACTTTTACACAAGTAAAATGTTGAACACCTGAGGAGGACTTTTACTTACTGTAGTAGCAGAGTATTTTCTACATTGTACTCTACAGCAGGGGTCTTCAACGTTTTCAGGCCAAGGACCCCTTAGTCAAGACTCAAGAGTGATGAAGCAGGGACCCCCACAACCTGTTCATCCATATAGTTTAATTGTTTGACAGCACAATCATCAGTGTATTTTGGATTCATGTCAATTTGTGTTTTCAGATATTTAACCACTTGAACCGTCAATACTTAATAAACTTGACCTTTCACTCTGTACTTAGTCTGCTCTTTTCCCCTCTAGGCCTACACCAAAGCTCTTTGCCGAAAATAGACGATCTACAAGCTTGTAGATCTGCTATTTTTGGCTAAAGTTCTCAGAATATGGACGTTAGGGTTCAAGTGGTTAATATAAAAAAGTAGAACAAAAGTTTCTACCACACAAAGATTTGGAGGACCCCCTGTAGTGACTCTGAGGACCCCCAGCATGGAAAATGCACAACAGCGACCACTGGAGTCACGAGATTCCCTGGGTCACCAACTGCAGTGTGACCGTTCCGTTCTAGAACGCCCACTCTAACAGTCACACTGTGATTGGTGACCCATGGAATCTCGTGACTCCAGAGCGCGCTGTTGTGCTATTTTCACCGGCTTGATTCCTATTGGTCCAAACAGCTCGTTCTGAACCGTGTGGACCAATAGGAATGAAGCGTCACACACAATGAGGAAGTAAACAGCTCTGTGCTGTCAGTGGAGAGAGGAGCATCTTCTTTATTGGACACACTTTGGTATGTAACACCTCGTCAACCTTGTATTAGCATTAATTAATAATAATAACTATAATACTAATAAATGAGTCAGTGTTATAACTCTAGACAGGTTGTTGTGGTCTCTGTGTGCTGCTAGAGTTAGCATCCATGCTACCATGCACTGAGCCCATTGAGAGACTGTACTGTACTGCTACTGTAATGTTATTGATAATTAATTTAATTCATGAGGATTCACACTGTTAAATACTGAGTGTTGCTGTCATTCTGAGAGTATAAATGGAACCAAATTAGCCATGAATTATAACTCTTGTAGTGCTTTTATTTCAAAAAACGTTGTCTCTCTAAGCACTCTACAAGAGTTATAATTTATGGCTATCCAATTAGTGTACACTCTCAGAGTTACAGGTTGATTGATTGATTGAATCATTTATTTTCAAGTTGCATAGGAAAAAAAAGTACAGTTTCATGACAGTACATTCACTGGTACAAGGTCAACTAAAAAGAGGTCCTAGTAAGCTTTACGGCTTATTTACACAGGAACCAATTTATGTATCTTATATAACATTGCAAGACAGACAGATAGAACACAGTACTTTGCATGGGAAAACATCAATAACAAAAGGGGGGAAAGGTAGTCATAAAGAATGATAATAAACTAATTAGGAGATATAATATATCTCTATATTATAGAGTATAGAGTGTAAAAGGAGAGGTAGGACATATTTAGTCAACTCAAGACTTACAGATTAATTTGGTTATGCACATTACATTTATACACTTTCACAGTTTACAGGTTCATTTTGTTCTCAGAGTGAGACATTCACTGTCTGGTTTAATCCATAGGTTTTAGTTAAAGCTATGAAACACTACATATAAACCTGCTTTTATGTCATGTATGTTTCATTCATTAAAGATCTCATCTATGTCAGTAGTGTTCAGCTTGCCTGTCTAGCTGTGGTTACCTTTGACATGGTGGGTGTATCAGGCTGGTTGCTTACCTTTGGACCGTATTGGTTAACTAAATGTCTTTATCAGGGACTCTGATAAAGATAGTGGGCCATGGATGACTGGTTCTGAACCAGAATGGCCGCACTGCCAGACACACGGTTTCACTGTGCAGTTGTGGAGGTAGAAAAGACACATTCAACCATGGAGCCTGTCTGTGTGAGCTTAACTATCTCTGCACCTTATTGGTATATCAGTTAGTTACCATAATCTGATGTAATTTGTTAATGCGCCATTTACTTTTCTTTTAACCATGAAAGAACCAACATTTATGGCTCACATTAGGAAATATTTGACTCAATTCAATTCAATTCAAATAGCTTTATTGGCATGACAATTACAATATTGCCAAAGCATCAAGTGCATTGGAAAAAAAAGAATAATAATAACAAAACAAACAATATCGAACATACAAATAAAATACAATATACAAATACTGTCATAGTGATTCAAATGTGCAGCATTGATCTGTGTGTGTCAAGATATAGTCCATGGTCAAGATAGTCACATGAGTATTGTCTGTTTAAGTGTCCCTCAGTTTGTGACATGCGGTCACATATTGTGCAGCTAAATGTGCTGCAGGTCCCTCTCCTAATACAATGTGTTAACTTGTTTGTCATTGTCATCTAGAACTGTGAAGTTTGGAATGCAGTTCAAATTTCTTAAAGTGTGCTGATCTTATGTTATTATATTTGTCAAATTTTAATAGAAAGTGGTCTCTCTGTCTGTCTCTCTCTCTCTCTCTCTCTCTCTCTCTCTCTCTCTCTCTGAGTCTCTCTCTCTCTCTCTCTCTCTCTCTCTCTCTCTCTCCTCTCCCCCTCTCCCCCTTTCCTTTAAATGTCCTATGTTGGGAGCTGTTTTACACAGTACTACTTAGTTGAGAACTTGAGATGTGATGATCTAAAGAAAGAAAGAAATACATTCAGAGATTAAGACAACGTATTAAGATTTTTCAAAAGGTCTTCAAGCTCATAGTTCAAAGTGTTTCTTTAGGTAAACACCATCACACTGCTCCATGGGGCTGATCATAGCTGCTGCTATAAAAGGAATGATGGGTACAAAACCTATACTTCTTGTTTTGACAATATTGTCCTCCTCCTCTTAGCTGGTGAAATGGACTCACAATCCAGGGACCCTCAGACAGACTTCATAGATTCCAGGGACCACCCTCAGACAGACTTCATAGATTCCAGGGACCACCCTCAGACAGACTTCATAGATTCCAGGGACCACCCCCAGACAGACTTCATCTACTGTAATGGAGCCATAACAGAACTCCTGAAGTTCGGTCCCTGTCACCTCAACTCTGATGACAAGCTGCTGTTCCTGGTCATTCCAGGTGAGATTAACCCCCTTAAACCACTTCAACCATTATGTTATGCTTTAACTATTGACAAATAGCAGATATACAAGCTCATAGCGCGGCACCGAGTACCGTGCTATGAGCTTGAGCTATTATGAGCTATAAAAAAAAATCAAACCTTGGTTCGAACTGAAGCGGTGAATTAGAGCAGTTCCAGATCTATGTTTTTGATTCAGATGGGTCCCAGGGACATTTTATGAGTCCCGTTTTTACTGTGTGTGTGTGTGTGTGTGTGTGTGTGTGTGTGTGTGTGTGTGTGTGTGTGTGTGTGTGTGTGTGTGTGTGTGTGTGTGTGTGTGTGTGTGTGTGTGTGTGTGTGTGTGTTTTTTTTTTTTTACCGCAACGTTCTCTCTCTCTCTCTCTCTCTCTCTCTCTCTCTCTCTCTCTCTCTCGCGCGCGCGCGCATGCGCAGATCCTGTTCATACTGGTGAGTGAGTGAGTGAGGACAAGGCATGGGACAGACATGAGCATACATTGGAAGCGGCTAGTCACCGCTTCAAAAATTACACCCAATGTGAAGTGAGCGGTGGTCGTGCTTGCATAACGTCTTCAGACTAGGATTTAAGTCTAGGATGTACAGGCTATGCTACACACACGATTTGCTATGGCAAAACGCTGAGGAAAAAGGCTACAGACATAAGACATATGACATCACTAGACAAACATGATGCTACGCACACACATTTTACTATGGCAAAACGCTGAGGAAACACGCACAGCCACGTATAGGACAAATATATATATTTGAATATATATTTTTCAAAGCAAACATTTGTAACTCAAATCTGGAACAACATATTTTGAGATGGGGGTCCACGGCCAAATACATGTGATTTTGGGGGTCCTTGACATGAAAAGGTTTGAGAACCACTGATTTAGAAGAAGGATTTAGAAGACACTTATAGAATCGGGTCAAAAACATTCTTGCCAAAGACTTGGCAAGATCTAAAGCTGAGCTTGTATTGTAGATCTGCTATCTTTTTATAGTTAAAACACAAAATAATGGTCTTCAAGGGTAACTGACCCTAACCTTTATCCTGAACTCTGCTGACAAGCTGCTGTTCCTGGTCATTACCTGACTCTGGGGTCCCCCAGGGCTCTGTACTTGGTCCCCAGCGTTCTTCCCTCCACACCAAATCTCTGCTGAAAATAGCCACCAATCTACACGTTCACAACTGGATCGGATTGTGATCTGTGAGATTCTATTGGCTGCTTTATTATTTATACTTAAATAAACGCCAGGTTGGCTGCTACTCAGCTCTTTTAGAAAACACTTCTGTTTGTCTTAAATGACTAAGAGTGACAGCTGTGAAACAGTGCAGTATGCATGCTCTGGTTCTGTCCTGCTGCTCACTGTGTGCGCTCCTATGACGTTCTTTAGGCGGAAACAGTTGTCTGATTTGGGGGGGGGGGGGGGGGGGGGGGGGGTCGACCTTTGAAAGGTCACAGAGACCTGGCTCTGGTACAGCAGGATCTGAATGTCACCCAACACTCTGAAAGGACTCTTTATGGTGTGTGTGTGTGTGTGTGTGTGTGTGTGTGTGTGTGTGTGTGTGTGTGTGTGTGTGTGTGTGTGAGAGAGAGCCCTATCTCACCTATGATAGAAGTCATCTTTATATCAGACTAAAAACACACCAAACACAACAGAGGCTTTCCCACATTCAACACAAGCAGTTACAATACAAACAGGAGACGTCTCACTGACAACATCCATATAAAGATCTATATAAAATAGGGGTGGGCGATATGGAAAAATACAATATCACAATATTTTCCCAAGCTGTATCACGATACACGATTTATCACCATATCGCCCACCCCTAATATAAAATAACAGGTGGCCGTTGTTTATGGCAACTCACCACAATAGATTTGCCTGCCGTTTGTTTGTGTGAGTCGATTATAATTATGTTCTTGGTGCTTCGTGAAATCTCAACTGCAGGGCTGGCAAACACTAACCATGTTGTGAGCTTGTAGATCTGCTATTTTCAGCAAAGAGGTTTAGTGTAGAGGGGAAAAAGAGCACACAGTGAAGGGTTACGTTTATTAAAGGTGATACAGGTGAAATTTCACTTTTCCTATTTTAAAACCTTTTTTTGAGGTCCCACTAGCACCTTCTATCCTCACAAAGTCCCATTTCTGACCGTTGTGTCTTTCTCTGGTTTTGAGAAGGCGAAAGTTAAAAGTATCCCACGGGTTCTCAAAACAGGCTGTCCAGATTTGCTGCCGATCGTGACGTCATCATCGGCCGTTTTTGAAGAAAAACATTTTTTTTTTTTTTTTTACATTTTTTTTTTCAAAAAGATTTTGTTTTAAAAAAAAAAAAGATTTTTCAAAAGGATTTTGGGGGGGTGGCGCAGTTCAGGCCAAAGGTGGTACTGCAGCTGAAATGCTCTGAGAGCCATTCAAAAAGAGAGGCTCTCTATTCAGGAGTGGTAATTTAGCCTCAAACCTTTTGAAAAACGTTTTTGGGACATAAACAATATGACATAAATACTTTTTAAATGCATGGTGTATCACCTTTAAGTATTGACGGTTCAAGTGGTTAAATATCTGAAAACACAAATTGACATGAATCCAAAATACACTGATGATTGTGCTGTCAAACAATGAAACGAAATGGAAAATGGGGGTCCCTGCTTCATCTCTCTCTCAGCTAAGGGGTCCTTGGCCTGAAAACGTTATGTTGTCTCATACAGAGTACATTCTACTCTCCAGGACAACCCAGGTATAATGGGTTGTCTACATTGTGTTGTCTCATAGGTAACCCAGGTGTAATGGGTTGTCTACAGTGTCTCATACAGAGTATGTTCTAATCTCCAGGTAACCCAGGTATAATGGGTTGTCTACAGTGTCTCATACAGACTATGTTCTAATCTCCAGGTAACCCAGGTGTAATGGGTTGTCTACAGTGTCTCATACAGACTATGTTCTAATCTCCAGGTAACCCAGGTGTAATGGGTTGTCTACAGTGTCTCATACAGAGTATGTTCTAATCTCCAGGTAACCCAGGTATAATGGGTTGTCTACAGTGTCTCATACAGAGTATGTTCTAATCTCCAGGTAACCCAGGTGTAATGGGTTGTCTACAGTGTCTCATACAGAGTATGTTCTAATCTCCAGGTAACCCAGGTGTAATGGGTTGTCTACAGTGTCTCATACAGAGTATGTTCTAATCTCCAGGTAACCCAGGTGTAATGGGTTGTCTACAGTGTCTCATACAGAGTATGTTCTAATCTCCAGCTAACCCAGGTATAATGGGTTGTCTACAGTGTCTCATACAGAGTATGTTCTAATCTCCAGCTAACCCAGGTATAATGGGTTGTCTACAGTGTCTCATACAGACTATGTTCTAATCTCCAGCTAACCCAGGTATAATGGGTTGTCTACAGTGTCTCATACAGAGTATGTTCTAATCTCCAGGTAACCCAGGTATAATGGGTTGTCTACAGTGTCTCATACAGACTATGTTCTAATCTCCAGCTAACCCAGGTATAATGGGTTGTCTACAGTGTCTCATACAGACTATGTTCTAATCTCCAGGTAACCCAGGTATAATGGGTTGTCTACAGTGTCTCATACAGACTATGTTCTAATCTCCAGGTAACCCAGGTATAATGGGTTGTCTACAGTGTCTCATACAGACTATGTTCTAATCTCCAGGTAACCCAGGTATAATGGGTTGTCTACAGTGTCTCATACAGACTATGTTCTAATCTCCAGGTAACCCAGGAGTGGTTGGGTTCTACAGGACCTTCATGCAGAGTCTCTACAGCCTGTTGGGTCATTCTTACCCAGTGTGGGCCGTGAGCCATGCTGGGCACTGTGCTGCTCCTGATAGCATGGACATGATGCAAGGTATGACCCCTCCCCCTTACCACTCTGACCCCTCCCCTTTAACACTGTGACTCCTCCCCTTTAACACTGTGCTGCTCCTGATAGCATGGACATGATGCAAGGTATGACTCCTCCCCTTTAACACTCTGACCCCTCCCCCTGATAGCATGGACATGATGCAAGGTGTGACCCCTCCCCTTTAACACTCTGACCCCTCCCCTTTACCACTGTGACTCCTCCCCTTTAACACTGTGACCCCTCCCCTTACACTCTGACCCCTCCTCCTGACTGCATGGACATGATGCAAGGTATGACCCCTCCCCTTTAACACTCTGACCCCCCCCCCCCCATTTAACACTGTGACTCCTCCCCTTTAACACTGTGACCCCTCCCCTTTAACACTGTGACTCCTCCCCTGACCACTGTGTAATAATAGCGACTTAAAGCTCAGTGATTTTCGGACTACGGCTGCTATGACGTAATCGCCGTAGCGGTCAAAATGGTTAAGCAAAGCCTCGGCGGCGACGGGTTCCCACCCCTTTCACTGAACGCTTTGGTTCCCATGACGACGCGTACACGCAGCAGACGGAGTAGGCGCTACGTGGGAAGGGACCTTCTGCCGTAGTAGAGACGGCTGCGGCGACGGCAGGTTTATCTATCGAGCGCAGATCATTTCCGGTTACCGTTGTCATCTGCCGTTGCCGTAGCGTTGCTTAAGGTCGCTAATGATACAAGGTATGAGTCCTCCCCTTTACCACTGTGTAATAGTGGCTGGTGATTGGACGTCAGGTGTTCATTAAAGTCACCAGGTGTTCATGGCTGTCTCCACAGACTCCTCCCCCTCAGATCAGGATGTGTTTGGTCTGGAAGGACAGGTTGAACACAAGCTGTCCTTCCTGAGGTCACATGTCCCCCCGGACACCAGACTGGTTCTGCTGGGACATTCTATTGGCTGTTACATCATCCTGGACATGATGAGGAGAGAGCCCCGACTCAAGGTCAGCACACTACAGGTTAATGGTGGTCACATGTTCAGATACTGGATTCTGATTGGCTTAAAACGGTGGTAAATCAGTCAACAACCTTGAGTTGGCTCATGGACCCCGCCCACTGTTGTGTTGCAGTTGTAACCTTGCAAGTTACAACTGTGTTGTCTTTCATTTATATGGTAGAAGTGGTAGAAAAGCAATTTACCATTCGAGGGTCGTGGGTTGTTGGCTGATTTACCACTGTTTCAGGGTAAAACATTGGTAAATCAGCCAACAACCCACTCCCTCTCATGGTAAATGGTTTACTTCCCAAACTGGGGGTCCCCAAATTATGTGTGCGTGTGTGTGTGTGTGCGTGTGTGTGCGTGTGCGTGCGTGCGTGCGTGCGTGCGTGCGTGCGCGTTCCCCAGGTCCTAAAGGCGGTCCTCCTCTTCCCCACCATCGAGCGCATGGCCCAGTCTCCTCAGGGAAAGGTCATGACCCCGGTGCTGTGCCAGCTACGCTACCTGGCCTACCTGCCCGTCTTCCTGCTGTCCCTGCTGCCCCAAGGCATGCTGGGAGCTGTAGTCCGCCTGGCGCTGAGAGCCGTCCCCTCACTGGACCCCGCCGTGGTGCCTCCTACCGTCAGCCTGCTGAGCGGAGGAGACTGTGGAGGTACAGTAGGCCTACTGAGAGGATAATGAATGTTCTGGTCCAGACTGTGGAGGTACAGTAGGCCTACTGAGAGGATAATGAATGTTCTGGTCCACACTGTGGAGGTACGGTAGGCCTACTGAGAGGATAATGAATGTTCTGGTCCAGACTGTGGAGGTACAGTAGGCCTACTGAGATGATAATGAATGTTCTGGTCCAGACTGTGGAGGTACAGTAGGCCTACTGAGAGGATAATGAATGTTCTGGTCCACACTGTGGAGGTACGGTAGGCCTACTGAGATGATAATGAATGTTCTGGTCCAGACTGTGGAGGTACAGTAGGCCTACTGAGATGATAATGAATGTTCTGGTCCAGACTGTGGAGGTACAGTAGGCCTACTGAGAGGATAATGAATGTTCTGGTCCAGACTGTGGAGGTACAGTAGGCCTACTGAGAGGATAATGAATGTTCTGGTCCACACTGTGGAGGTACAGTAGGCCTACTGAGAGGATAATGAATGTTCTGGTCCACACTGTGGAGGTACAGTAGGCCTACTGAGAGGATAATGAATGTTCTGGTCCACACTGTGGAGGTACAGTAGGCCTACTGAGATGATAATGAATGTTCTGGTCCAGACTGTGGAGGTACAGTAGGCCTACTGAGAGGATAATGAATGTTCTGGTCCAGACTGTGGAGGTACAGTAGGCCTACTGAGAGGATAATGAATGTTCTGGTCCAGACTGTGGAGGTACAGTAGGCCTACTGAGAGGATAATTAATGTTCTGGTCCAGACTGTGGAGGTACGGTAGGCCTACTGAGAGGATAATGAATGTTCTGGTCCAGACTGTGGAGGTAGGCCTACCGAGATGACTTGAACATTAACCCATTTAGGCCTAGAATTATTGAATGCTTTAACCAGTGAAAAATAGCAGATATACAAGCTCTGTGAGCTTGTAGATCTGCTATTTTTGAAAAAGTCGTGAAAATGTGTGCAAATATTTGAATATATGTATTTTAATTTTAATTTCTAATTCTGCTTCTGGGGGGTCCCTGGATCTAAATATTTTGAGATGGGGTTCCGTGGCCAAATAATAAAGCAATAAGCCACAAGAGGCGAGTGGTTACCGGGGGAGTACACACCGGCTGAGAGGCGTTGGGAAACACGAGGCGCAGCCGAGTGTTTCCGACCCTCTCAGCCGGTGTATACTCCCCCGGTAACCACAAGCCTCGCGTGGCTTATTGCTTTTCTAAAACGGTCACAATAATTGCAACATGAAAATCATAGCATTGCATTATTTAAAGAAAAAAGTACACTTCTCCGCCACCAGGAAGAGACATTTCCTTGCGTTTACCAGTCACATCCAGGAATGGAACTTACGGAAGGCAGTGTGTGTTTACAAAGTCACGTCATTCTTTTTGCCAAAAAAATAGGGAAACAACACTTGTGTTAGATCAGTCTCATGTTAAGAACCATATTCGATCCATACACATGTTTATTTTCATCCAGATTTAGCTGCTATGTGGGTGAACAAAACATCAAAAACGCTAGCATAGCAACCTAAGCTAAACAGCCGAGTGGTGCCTGGAGAATAGAGGGCGCTTGTTGCCTTTACAAGCCCCGCCCGGAGCCATTCAGTCACTGTCCTATGCATGGGGGCGGTGCTTAGAAGCACCCGCACGGCAGGATTTGAGAGGAAATCAAACGCTCGCTTCTCTAGTTCAGCCTCACGGCACAGTGGAAAGAAATAACGCACCTGGCTTTGATATAAACTGATTCAAGGTGTGGGTTACAGTCTCAGGTATACCATGGCAAGCAGCCAATCAAAATCAAGGAATGGAACTAGCCGTTTTAGAAATATCATTTTGGGGGTCCTTCACATGAAAAAGGTTTGAGGAACCACTAACATAGTAGTCTCTCAAGAACAGACTAAGCTCCAGTTGAGTGAAAAGGACCTTTTCTTTGATGATGGCTGGCCAGATTGCTGACATAGAAACATAGGTTTTTCAAAAAACCTTAGAAGGATTCAAAAGACACTTATAGAATCGGGTCAAAAATAGCAGATCTACAAGCGGAGGAGGCCTACTGAGGGGATAATGAATGTTCTGGTCCAGACTGTGGAGGGAGGAATGACGAGTAGGGTTGGTACGATGTGAACATTTCATGTCACGGTTAGTGTGACCAAAGAAATCGCGATTTACGATATTATCGCTATAATCAAAATATGCCCAACATTCATTATCCTGGGGGCGGAACATTTGACAAAAAATGGCAGATCTACAAGCTCCACAATGCGACGCGTTGTGAGCTTGTAGATCGCCTATTTTTTGTCAAAGAGATTTGGTAGAGAATGGAAAAAACACTGTATCAAGTACGTATATTATAAGTACCTTTTACCAATAGAGGGTTTAAGTAGTGCAGATTTAAGCAGTAGTGCAGATCTGTGTATCCATGTATTTATTCTTCTACACAGGAGCGAACTGTGGGACTGCTAAGGCGACCACACTGCTGTTAATCCATCAGGGGTTGACGCTAACGCTTGCATGCTTGCCCGGGGCAGGTCAATAATATGGTCGGGCAGGTGAAGTTTGCTACCAGGTTGCCCGACAGGGCAGGTGCCCATTTGGAGTAACATAATATTAAATCTGTGTCTTTAGCCTACTTGAACGGGGCTATAGTGTTCCGTCTATCTCGCTCTCTCTCTCTCCCCCTGTCCCTCCCTCCCTCCCTCCACACACACTCTGACTCTCACTCACACACACACACACACACACACACACACACACACACACACACACACACACACACACACACACACACACACACAACGAACTGCAGTTTGTAGTGGCTGCGTGATCTCAGTGGAAAACAGCTAATCTACAAGGCTTACAAACTTACATCATGCTAACGAATGGCCAGATTAACGCACACGCTTTATTATGTGCTGAAGCACAGGGCACCAGGCTATTCCCGCAAAAGTGCTGAAATCTATAGCAAAGGCTACTGAAGAAGCGCTAAAAAATGTCTGTGAATCATCTATTTTCTGTGCGAAGCGTCTATACTTCCCTTGCTATCAACAGTGCTTTTCCGATGTTTCCTCCCTGTTGGTAGCCAGCCACACATATCTACACTACTGCGCTACAATGCATTTAATCAAGTGGCCAAGACCTGAGGGCAAGTAGAACATGACATGACCTGTACTTGCCCGACGGGCAAGTGCCTCTGAGACCTTAGTGTCAACCCCTGTCGATAATCGATTCATATTGATTTTTTCCGGCACCCTTACTATGTATATGTTGTCTGTCTTTTAGCTAATGCTATGTACATGTTCTCTATCTCTTAGCTAATGCTATGTACATGGGAGGTCAGGAGATGAAGAAAGTCCTGGCCAGAGACGACGTCACCATAAAACAAAACCTCGACAAGGTAAGAATAAGATAAGACTATTTGTTCATGATATCACAGATAAAGTCATGTTTACATTTCATCCTTAACACTTATGTTGCAATGATTTTTTCTCTTCAATGTCCCGCGATGCCATGGTCTCCATAGACTTCCATGTAATTTATAGTGCACGGATCGTGCACGCCCATGCCTAGATGATGCACCACGTGTGTGCACACTGTTCACAGCTTTCAAACAAAGAAAATCCGAATGGAAATCCGTTCAGGCATTCATGAGCTAGCAGCCATTATGTTTTCTTGAAATGTAAACAAACATGGCTGCCATTAAACATGGTATTTCGCGATCGTGATCATGCCTACTACATTTTTGAAAAAAAAAAAAAAAAAATCGTGGGCCCCCTTCCCCCGAGGCCCCCGGGCACGTGCCCACCCTTGCCCAATGGCCCAAATACATTCATGATTTAGCAGCCATTATGTTTTCTTCAGATGTAAACAAACATGGCTGCCATGTTTGAAAGAATGGGTTGGTATGGGGGTTAAACATGCAATTTCGCGATCGCGATCATGCCTAATACATTTCTGGAGGTCCAAAAAACATTTTTGAAAAAAAGATTTTTGGAAAAAAAAAAAAAAAAAAAAAAAAAACGGCCCAAACTCGGGAAACTCAGGGTTGGCACCAGATGTGTTAAGATGAGACAAGGCCTTTTTCATTAGAAATCTCGGTCCTTTCACAGAGCAGCAATGAAGCTTAACAGAAAATACACATGATTACAATAAAGAAAAGTAAAAACATAAAACATTAAAAACATTTAAAACATCAGTAAGGAATTTTCGTAAAACATTGTCAGAAGAGTGCAGACGTGAGTAGCAGCACAGGGATTTAAAAGTTCAGCTAAAAGCAAGAGTAAAGAAATAGGTGTTGAGCTGTGCTTTAAAGCTATCCACAGAGGCTGCCTGTCTTAGGTGTAGTGGGAGTTTATTCCAAGCTGTCGGTCCGTAGAAGCAGAAAGCTGCTTCACCATATTGTCTATATGTTATTTTAGGCACATGGAGCAGGTCTGCACTAGAAGATGGCCTGTCTGTGTTCATTTCAATGATGAAATGATTGTAATCAGTGTTGATTTCGTCGACTAAAACTATGACGAAAAATGTTTGTCGACTGCGTTTTTTTTCACTGACGAAAATGAAATAAAAACGAAATAAAAACTAAGCTGTGAAGACTAAAACTAAGACTAAATATATTGACAATTTCGTCAACAAAATAAAAACTAGACTAAAACGTTAGGGAGGGACTGGTGGAGAAGAGTCATTTTATGTTTGGTTGCTCTCAGGTGCTGAAAATAGCCGATCTACAAGCTCACAATGCGTCGCAGCGCGACGCGTTGTGAGCTTGTAGATCTTCTATTTTCAGCACGCAACCAAAATCAGTCATTACGAAGCCATCAAGGCCTGCCAAAATACATTTCAGTTGACTAAATCAACATTAGATTTAGTCGCCTAAAATCTTATGATATTTAGTTGACTAAAATCAGACTAAAACTATAACTTTTCCAGTGACTAAATTAAGACTAAAACTAAAATACATTTTATTCAAAAGACTAACTAAATCAAAATGTGCTGTCAAAAACAACATTGATTGTAATGATGTTTTGTGTTCCTCAGCTGGTGTTCTACTACGGAGCCTCAGACCAGTGGTGTCCGGTCCAGTACTACCATGATCTGAAGCAGGACTTCCCTTCAGGAAACATCCTGCTGTGTGAGAGGGGCCTGAGGCACGCCTTCGTGTTGGACTCAGGCAGAGAGGTGGCCGGGATGGTCCTGGAATGGATCCACACTGATATACACTCATGACCTCCTAGCATCTCTGTTCTGTGTCACCCCAAAACAACTGACATGCAAGCTCTTAACACTTCTGCTGCCTCTTACTTTGAAAGGATGCTTGGTGCCTTGGTGCCGCCCCGTTTCCTCCGTTGGCCGCTGCTATTATTATTATTAACCGGGCAGGGTTATTTTTGGTCACATGACAGTGGGGGCCCAGAAAAGTGTCATGGCCACGCCCAGCCGAGTGCCGTTTGTACTGTAGTTTGTACTGTAAACATGCCAGCCTTGGGATCAAAATGTCTCTTTTTGAGTAAATGAAGTCTCTTTATGGGCCTCTCAATGGATTGACTATGGAGGAGGTTCACTTCGCGTGCACGGCCAACGTGCGTTGTAAACAAGTCGCGGGATTTACCGATGCACAGTGGACCACAGAGCCGTACAGTAAGTCATAATATATTTACTGTATTTACAGTAAGATTGACGGTGAGCGCTGTCAACAGCACCATGATATTAACCCTTTAAATGACGGTAAGGACTGTCAAAAGCAGCAGAAGTGTTAACAGTGATAATAATCATAGTCATGATGAGCTTGTACATCAGCTGTTTTCTGCAAAGATATTTAGTGTAAGTGTACATACTGTACATACTGTACTGTAAGCCCATGGGAACAAGGACAACTCAAATAGGGGCAAAGCTATTGTTGTTAAAACTTTTAACTCATGTTGGAATCTCGTCTCTCGCGGGATTTCCACGATAGACAAGATTTCAAGGTGAGTTCAGCATTTTGGCAACAGCAATGGCTGCGCACTGCTAACATTACAGCTTGGTTGAGATGCCATCATTATGAACGTGAGGCGACGAGTACCCAAATGTTTTTAATTTTCGAGCAAGAGAAATACGCAGATTTACGATAAAACCAAGCGCTCCTGTCTGAAGGTAGGGCAAGTGGACAAACAATTTACTAAATTGCATCTTATGAGAAAGAAAAAAAACAACACCTTGACCAGTGTTTGGGGGAGAAAATAAGTACGTAAATAAGTAAGGTAAGATTGTGACCTCGTAGATCTGCTAATTTCACTATTTATCTATGTACAATGAAGCACTGTACAGGCAGCACTGTATATACAGTATATATGGTTTTAACAACCAACGTACTTGTCTGCTGTTTGCACACTAAACAGGCTCTCTGCACAGCAGATAACATCCTTACTTCCTGTACAGGTCTTACTGTACCAATGATGAAAGACATAAACACAAACAGATATATTGTACGCCACATACAAAATGACCCAAAGCAGTGCTTGTGCACTCTGCTGGCTCAAGTAATGATTATTTGATTGACAGCAGGTAGATTGTAGCTACGTGCAAATCTTCCACTTGCTGTTTTTCCCCCGATTCCTTCAATACGCATTAAGAAGGTCTGATACTTCTGTATTTAAAATACTGTCATAGATAGGATTTATTTAATACAGCACATGATGCCTTCACAAGTGCTCTTGTGAAACCTCTACCGAAGGAGTTTAATATTAGTGGAATCTTGTGGAGATCTAAATAATAACAGTTCCACAATCAACCTTGCCTTTCTAAGCGAGATACTTATATGAGTTAATCACAGCACAGACACTGCTGTCACTGTGATAGTAATCTCTCGAGACAGCCTCAGAGAACGCTACGACAGACCGATAGGTGTCGCCCTTTCTTCTTTGACGATGGGTTCCCAGATTGCTGTGTTAGTGATCTGAGACTTCATTAGCACTGATTGATGCTAATAAGGTTGGTGTTGATAGAAACACAGCCTTCTATACGGATCATGACCATGAAATCCTTGTGAATCAGGAGCTGGCTGCCTTTCAGAAAGTGTTGTAAACTGATTCAGGACATATTATGTTATAGCAGGGTCTTCAATGTTTTCAGGCCAAGGACCCCCTAGCTGAGAGAGAGATGAAGCAGGGACCCCTTAGCTGAGAGAGAGATGAAGCAGGGACCCCTTAGCTGAGAGAGAGATGAAGCAGGGACCCCCTCTACATATTGTATAAATGTGTGATGCAGATTTTCATAGATTTCATAGATAGATTCATAGACTTGTTTGACAGCACTGTCATCAGTCTATGATGGATTCATGTTAATGTGTATTTTCAGACATTTAACCACTTCAATCGTCAATATTTTGTAAACTTGACTTTCACTCTGTGCTTGGTCTGCTCTTTTGTACCTCTACACCAAACCTGTTTGCAGAAAATAGCCGATCTACAAGCTCTCAACGCCTCGCGCAGATTGTAGATCTGCTATTCTTGGAATAGGGATGCGAGGGTTCAAGTTGTGAATTTAAAATAATGATCCTATCACACAAGGATTTGGCGGCCCCCCTGTAGTAACTCTGAGGACCCCCTAGGGGTCCCAGACCCCCTGTGTTATAGGAAGGACAGTTTAATGCTCCTTCTGTCAGAGGAATATCACATAACCTCTGGTGTTGCACAAGGCAGCTGTCTTGGGCTTTTGCTGTTCTTACTACAGTATGTGCTTCCACTTGATGATGTGATTACAGGACACGTTGGCTTCTATAACTACACTGTAATACATACTGTACCGTTGAACAAGACAACAGACATGCTGTCAGTTCTAATTCCCACTCAGTGACCAAAACAGAATAGTTTCATCTCAGAAATGTTGCCAAAGTATGACTCGGCAAGATGCTGAAAAAAACGAATTAATTCCTTTATCTCAAGAAGGTTCTTGAGACTACAATACAATGCACTTTTTACAGCTCATTCTTAAAGAATCTGTTGAAAGCTTTGTCAGACGTACAGCTTGTAGATCTGCTATTTTTGTGAACCACTATTTTAAACCACCTTTTCTAAATCATTCACCGCCAATCATCGAAAATGACACGTTTTCCCAGATTACAAGTTTCCATCCAGAAGAGACCATATAGATATAATAATATATTATTATAATAGATATAATAATGCCAAATATAATAACTGTACCCTAAAGAAAATTCTGATTTCCCCAAATGATGGAACTCCTTCTACAAGGATTGTAGACTGTTGAAGTCTCGAACCATCTCTTTATTTCATTGACTTTGATATTTATTGTAGAATGTTGGCTGATTTGTTTTGTTTTGTAATGCAAAGCACGTATTTGACCTGTTTCTAATTAGCAGACATTATTGACTTAATGAGAAAGTAATTATCGAGGATCTGCAATACATACGGTATATGTGTTTATTGTAAAGCTTAATAGTAGTGCTAAACGTTTGGTGAAGTCCTACCCTTTTTCCTGTTTAGTCTTTTGAAGACAATTTATTTGGAAAATCGTCTCCAACTTTATAGATGCAAACAAAAAGTACATCATTTAATTAGTTGTCTCAGGTAATTTATTATTCTATTTGGATCTGATTTGCATAATATATGTTTAATAATGATATCGCTACTTATTTATCAGCAGAGTTTCGATCAATACCAAAAAGGTTTCCCAAGAGATGTGGACAATAATGAATGGGTGATATGAATGGTGTAATCATAATGAATAATTAATGGATGATATGAATGGTGTAATCATAATGAATAATTAATGAACGATATGAATGGTTTAATCATAATGAATAATTAATGAATGATATGAATTGGTTGGATTAGTTTAACTGGTAATTTAAATATGTGTGGTTCATTAAATAATGGATACAAATACAACATGAATTAATGATAGATATATAAAGATAGATAATATATCATTTGTAGTTTCATGGCTGTGATGTAATGCAGACATACATCTAGGTGTGAACTTTGTATTTTATAAAGCAGGAACTTCAAGCATCCTGCAGTGGCCTGTCACACTATGTAGAACCACTGTTTATAAGAGTAAAACATGTTCTGTTTGTAATGTTAGCGTTTTGTAATCGAACAATGTACAGTGATTACTGTAATCTAATATACTTGAAATTGTTGTTTTACCTTGTACATAATAAAATGAATACATTTCATAAACACTTGAAAAGATTAATTCTATGACTGCTTACACTGTCAACTAGTAGTGGCACAAAAAGAAAGGAAACTTGACTTCGGTCCATTAATTATGCCAAATGGTATTGTCTTTGATATCATTGTTATCGTTGATTTGTCACCTTTACAACAAGGTACAGCTTGTAAGGATCTGACATTCGTGGAATGAGCAACACAGCCAACCGTGTGGGTAGCGCCCCTCCAAAAATGGTCAAAATGGCCTGGCAGGCCTGCAATACTGTTCTGTTGGTGTTCACCTTTGTTGCTTGGAGCATTGAATGATTGCACTCTCCCACAGTAATAAGGTAAAGATAAAAACAACACATATTGGCCATTTTTACACTTAATGTTAATGTTAAGCTCAGTGTCAGGGAAGCCCAAAAACAGAGTAAATGCCAGCAGAACAGTATTGCAAGCCATTTTGGCAAACTTTTGGTCTGCACTACCCACACGTTTGGCTGTGGTGCTCATTCCACGAATGCCCGGTGCTTACAAGCTGTACCTCGTTGTAAAGGTGACGAATCACAGATGAAAATGATATAAAACACAATACCAAATGGTGTTATTAAAGGGGAGATATAATGGACCGAAGGCAAGTTTCCTTTCTTTCTTGTGGTTTAAATCCTATTATTAGACCTTGTATCTGAACTGTACTTCCCTGTACTTTTCCTATGCAAACTTCTAATAATGTATAGAGGGTATATGCAATTATGCATATTATGCATACATAAAGTGAATGGCAATTTGAGTGGTAAAGTGAGTTTAACGTTGTTTAATGCAATCAGATAGGACTTTTCTGTGTGGATGTTTGGGCTGTCAAGGCCAGAAAGTAGTGTCTTTGCCACTCAGTAGCATAGTCACGTGCATACCCTCTATTCAATCAATCACAGTAATCAATAAGTTGGAACCCATAGTTGATCTGTGGTCCTGTACTTACTTAACATTTAATATACTGTATGAAGGGTTCCATCAGCTCTGTGAAGGTGTAATGTGTACTCTCTGTCTTCATAGTGTGGTTTAGATCCATTCAGGATCTTATAGATGATCAGAGAAAGTTCAAATACATCCTGTTTAATGTGAGGTTCTTCACCTCCATCTGCACAGCAGCAATCTGTCTGTCTGTCATGCAACACTTAACCGTAGCCTACATTCTGCTTAGCTGTAAGGACCTTGGCCTCATGCCCCGTGCCCTGTGGGGACTGAGCATTGGTTCAATTGGTTCCACCTCCCGTTGGTCCGACCAGGTTAACATTCACCAGGTTAGCATTCACCAGGTTAGCATTCACCAGGTTAGCATTCACCAGCGTTAGTTCTACTGAGGTTAGGGTTAGGTTCAGGTTAGGTTCAGGTGGTCGGTCAGAACTATGACATGTCACCCCCTGTGTGACCTTCCCAGCCCTTTCCTGTCTGCCCAGTTGTGTCTTTGCCCTCATCTAATCTCGTTTGTGTGTGTGTGTGTGTGTGTGTGTGTGTGTGTGTGTGTGTGTGTGTGTGTGTGTGTGTGTGTGTGTGTGTGTGTGTGTGTGTGTGTGTGTGTGTGTGTGTTGGAGGGAACCAAGAATCATGTACATACAGTACACTCCACTGTAGAAATGTGTTTATAAAAAAATATATACAAGATATAAAATCTACATAGCATTTAATTGTACAAAAATAATTTGAACATACAATGAGACTTTTAAGGTTTGCATAATTTTCAAATATATAAATAGACACAGCTGTATATGTGACTTGAAAAGCAAAACTGTGTACATAAATGTACAATTAAATATGTAAACTTGTATATAATAGTATACAATACAGTACAGTGCATTTTAAATGTTCATGTTCTAAAGCTAAATCCAACGTTTTAACAAACATACTGTAACAAATCTCAAATATGTTGTAGTATCAATACAAAACAACATAAAAAAAAGTAAAATTAATTTCTGAACTGACAATTGGGGACAATTTGAATCATGTTTTAAGGCTACTTAGTTGTTGGTGAATTCACTAGATCATTGTTCAGTGTTCTGCAGTGCAAATTGCTTTCACAGTTAAATAAAAACAGTGACAAAAATCTCAACTACAGGGCAAAAAGATGTTTATCAGGAGGACAGACATGTACGTCCACACCCAAAGATGGTCAGGTGTACTAAAGAGAGGCTCGTACAGATAAATAGCTGTATAATTATTTACAGAACTCACTAAGGTACAATAAAAAATGATCTGCAACATGGAGCCTGGAGTGTTCGAACAACGAACGCTCTTTTAGTGTAATTTCTTTTTAATTATATTGGACATTCTTATAGGGCTTGTCGGGCAGTGTGCTTAAAGCTTTTAACACATGTATAACACATTGTACATGTTTTTAAAACGTCTCTCAGGCATTGACAATAAATAAAACATCAGGGCAGGTGAAGTTGGCTTTCAGGTTGCCCGACAGGGCAAGTGATCATTTGAGAGGGGACACAAATGTCTATAAACACAACACCAGATATCTGTCTAAACACCTGAACATGGCCAGTGCGCTGTGTCTTCTGGTCTGTGGAATGTAAAATAAGAGCACTATTTACCTATAATGTGCTGTTTTTACTGTTGCTACATTTAAAAATATAAAATAACAAGTGTGAAACCATAGACATATTCAATCATAGCTAAAGTATTTGGTATTCGGATTTGGAGGTATTGAGGTATGACATGTTAGCGCACAGCCCCAGAAAGTAAAGAAATAAGTGTTAAATTGAGCGGTAATTAAAATCGTACCTATCATTTTATAATGGACGATTTACGATTGACCTGTACTTGCCCGATGGGCAAGTGCCTCTGAGACCTTAGTGTCAACCCCTGGTCTCTGCTGGTACACTATACTATAGTTTTAACAACATTTGTAGCTAAACAACAACTAAATCCAGTCCACAATTAACTCTTAAAAGGCACTGTTCACTTCACACTTGGTGTGATTTCTTTATATTTATATTCTAATACTGTATGCTATATCTCTGCTGTCGGGCCGAAACCTCCTAACTCCAAAATGCAAATTTCCGGGAAAATGAGCTCAAGTGGAGTTTTGACGGAAGGGCTTTTTACTACTTTTCATTGGTTCAATATTATTTTAACCAACACTCAGACGTAAAGGGAGTTCAATAGCCCTGATTTATGCCAAAAAAATCTAAAATGGAGTTAAGAGGTTTTGTCCAGACAGTGACAAATATAACATTTCAAGTAAAGGGTTATTCTATAGATTAATTCAAATAGATTCATCTTCATTTGGGAACACAGAAGATGTAAAATACACAAACTGAGAGAACAGTCTGACAACAGTCATATAAATATACATCATGTTATTACAATCACGGCAACTCTTAGAAAACCATCAGTTTTGACATTCAGTTTCCATGGTCAGTGAGTGCTGCCCATTTCTGTCTCTTGTGTAACAACATTATAGATCAAAATGTTCAAGGTTTCTTTATTTCTATTCGGACAGAAGACAAACCGAGTCTAGGCTGAATTAGGGATGCCAGGTTGAAAGTGGTTGATAAATGAATGGAGGCATAACAATAAAGTGCTTCTCTAAATCATAACACATGTCAAATGTAGATGGAAATCCATAAAATCTGATTAATCTGCAAAAACCAAAAGCTCCCAAACCGAGGGGGGCGTGAACCTTTTACAATAACCTGCGCCGAATTCACTCCTCACATCTCAATGTGATCGTTCCATTAGTTCCAAACATTGGAAGTATCGCATCTCAATGTGATAGTTCCAATAGTTCCAATAGTTCCAAACATTGGAACTATCGCATCTCAATGTGATAGTTCTAATAGTTCCAATAGTTCCAAACATTGGAGCGATCGCATTGAGATAGAATGAGCATCTCTGCATTCCATTCTTACAGTGGCAGGGGCGTCAATTGGGTATGGCAGGGGTATGCTATGCAGCTGCCATACCCTGGGTCCAGGGGGGCAAATAAAAGTTACTTTTAAATATAAATCCATGAATGTCTCTTTGTCTATCTGTGCTGGTTATTGTGTTGTTAAATTACAGTAAAATAACTACAACTGCAAAATGTAACAAAATGGTCACTTTAACATGGTATTATAATTATATTCTCCACACTTGTATTCTCCCCATCTTGACAGAATGGTATATTCCCAGGTTCCGCAGGTCAGCTGCACAGGTGCAATGCATTATTGTTAATTGTGGCACGTTTACTAACATGCCAAGTTTAGCTGCACTTGAACAACCGTTCCAGGCTGCCATATCCAGCCCAAGAAACTATAGAAACCTGTGTAAAAAACTGACAAAAGTGGGGGTTTTTTTCAGACATTGTGAAAATAGCCGATCTACATGCTCACACCGCCTCGCAGCGCGAGGCGTTGTGAGCATGTAGATCTGCTATTGTCACAATAGAACCGTGTCATACAAAATGTAATGCCTCCCCATGAGGACTCCCATCTTTGCCATACCCTAGCTTTTGCTGAACTGACACCACTACAATGGTAGTAAACGCTAGTGTTGTCACTCACACTAGTCTCGCGTAGCCAGACAACTATTCCACAATCTCCCAATGCTTTATCTAGTGTGGAACTACAGCTCCTGAGTAATGGAAGCTGACATTTCCGTTCACGGAAATGTATTTCAAAATATGGTTCTTGCTAAGCAGCGAGCTATACAGTACACGGTTTAGATGCTTTTTATTTATATTAGGATAAATGTGCGCGACTGTAAAAATGAAACGGAAGTGAAGAGAAGGCTTCATTACCGCTTTATCGCTTGCTCATGACCAGAGGTTCCGTTGCCCCAGACCGTATGACGGGTGTGGATGTTGTGCCCCAGACTGTATGACGGGAGCATGTGGATGTTGTGTGACGGGAGCATGTGGATGTTGTGTGAGGCAACAGTCTGGTCACGTGACACTATGAAGCCCTTATCAGAGTCTACGGTGAAGAGCCATTCACCGCAAATGTTAGGTGATCAGCTATCCACCTTAAGTGAGAAAACAAGTGGAGGCCATCATAGTCAGTCACGGTGAAGTCCTATCACTGTGACTGACTGGTCTAGATCCACCAATCAGTGAACGGGGTGATGGGCCGATCTGTCTGATAGTAAAACTAGACCAGGTCAACCTGGTTGTGCCAGACCCCCTGTCTGTCATCATCATTTATGACATCATGCCTTTTGTAGGCATGTCATCATCATGTCATCATCATATATACCCTTTATATAGAAAACCCGGACAGACCGACATTTGCTTATGTAGGCCTACCCATTTCATGGGTCTGGCAAACAGAGAGATGTGTCGGGGTTCGCGGTGGAAAGCTCTTCACCGCGAGTAATGACGTAATGTTGTAGTTTTATGACTTAAAAAGACTACACCGCGGTGGATAGCTTATCACCGCGGTGCCTACTATGATAGTCCTCACACGTGATCCCGCTGGGCGTCACCTGCATCCGCAGCTCTCCACCACCATGTCCTCATACTGCCTGTAGACCACGTTGTTCCCTCCATCGATGTACAGGATGCTGATGGGACTGAGGCGGGTCGGCACGCAGCAGCTGGCCGGCACGGCGGCGGTGGCGGCGGCGCCCCCCTGTGGCGGCTCCATGGAGTGCATGAGGGTCTGGATGATGGCGTGGTTGGTGGGCTCCAGGTGCGAGCGCAGCGGGAAGTCGCAGGAGCCCTGGCAGTGGTGGGCCTGGTAGTCCAGAGGGGCGATGATCCAGTCGTCCCATCCCAGCTCCTTGAAGCTGACCTGCAGCGGACGCCGCGCGCAGCGGTTCTTCCTGCGTCCGCCGCCGCTGTCGCTTCCCTCCGCCGCGATGACCACGCCCACACCAGCCTCTTCACCTCCTCCTCCTGCCCCCCCTCCCCCGCCGGCCCCTCCTCCGCCGGCGAACGACCGATGGGTCCGTCTGGCGGCTGCCGTCCGCCGCTGCCGCCCGCGGTGTCTTGTGTGAAGGACCGGCGCTGTGTTCCAGGTTCTGGGGGCCTCCGGGGGTCCCAGGGTTCTCTTCTGCTGCAGGGGGGATTACAGAAAGACCAGAAAAATACGTTACCACCACAGCCCTGTTTCTAAAGTAGCGGAAAGAATGTGGATCTACAAGCTCTCAGCGTGTTGCATGGCAGCGCATTGAGATCTTGTAGATCCACTATTTTCAGTATTTTCATGTCACATGTAGGTGGCCGCCTGGACGGGCATTAGATTAATCTGCTAAAACAATTCAGGGTTGAGGACAATATGAGATTGATGTGATTTGATTTCAGTGGTTGGGGGCATGCGTACAAGTGGCTAAATATGTCTTTTTAGACACAATGCATTCCCAAGATGCACCACAATCATGGGCAGATGTGACTTATGGGGGCTGGTGTAAATAGTAATAAAGAAATCGCTGGCTTATTGTGTCTAAAAATACATATTTAGCCACTTGTACGCATGCCTCCACCCACTGAAATCTATCTATACTATAATTTTGCGAATGTCTGAGTGAGTGAGTGAGTGTCTGTCTGTCTGTCACAGCGTTTCTCCTCGGTGGCTGGAGCAATTGATCTGAAATCGCATCACCATCAGCATATGAACACACCTGACATAACTGTGAAGCCCGTTTGTCACTTTCACAAATCGTATGCTGTATATTAGCATTTTTATGGTGTATCTATATCTATTTAGCCTACAGTACCTTTTGTGACCACACATGTTAAGGGAGGGGCGCTGTTGTTCAGGCCATGCACAATCACACACAAACCCACACACACACACACACACGGGGGGGGGGGGGGGGGGGGGTGTGTGCAGGCAGGCGGGCGGGCGGGGGGAGGGGTGTTCTGGCCCTGTTACAGATGTTGTCCAAAAATCATGCAGATCGGTACACAGTATCTCTGTAGCCGTTAAATGGAACGGGTATTTCTTACATTGATGCTCCTACATATTATCATGCAAGCACCAGTTAAAGTTACTTTCCATCCCTCATATACTGTGTGCACAGTGCACATCCCATAACCCACACACTGCACATCATTTCGGAGCTCATATCTTTGAACGGGTAAGGGCTAGTATCACTAAAACGATAGAAAGCAGTAAATGAAAATATTTTAACTCCCATCTTTTCTTTTCTCTAATTACAATCTAAAGTATGAACCCTTGTTGTAAAAAAACTAAGTTGTCCTTTAAAGCGGTTGCCAAGACCCTGATGCCCCAGATGACACCCCTGAGCCTCACCTTCTTCTGGTCCATCTTCTGGTCCATCTTGTGGTTCATGTTGTTCTGCATCTCCCTGAGCAGACCGTCCTCCCCAGCGGGCCAGGAGGAGGAGGATGAGGATGAGAAGACCACCAGCAGAGCTCTCTCTCCGGGGGTCCGTCCACGGCGGCCCAGGCCCACCAGCCCAGGGTCCATCACCAGCCCAGGGTCCACCGCCAGCCCGCTGATCCCTGACACCACCAGCAGGTGGAGACAGAGCTCCTGCTGCTCCTGGGGCTTCATGTAGGGCAGTGACATCATGGAGATGAATGATTTCCTTACGTTTTTATTTGGTATTGAACATTGGAAATTACGTTTCTGTTTCTGTTGTGAGCTTATAGATCAGCAATTTTTACCTCATATTATTAGACAATTTGGACAATATTTGACCAGTTTTCTTTTTGAGCGGTGCAAACCGCTCCTATAAGTGGCTGTGCGTGTGTCCGTAGACTTTTTCCTCAGCGTTTTGCCATAGTAAAATGTGTGTGCGTTGCATCATGTTTGTCTAGTGATGTCATATTTCGTATGTCTGTAGCCTTTTTCCTCAGCGTTTTGCCATAGTAAAATGTGTGTGTGTAGCATAGCCTGTACATCCTAGACTTAAATCCTAGTCTGAAGATGTTATGCAAGCACGACTACCGCTCACTTCACATTGGGTGTGATTTTTATAGTACCTTTTGATTATACTTTTGACGTTTAGCTGTAAAACGACACCAGCAGACAGCAGAGCGCGCCATGAGGTGACATCACCACTGGTGATGCCAGTGACATCACCACTGGCATCACCGGGAATGCTGGTCCCTCATTGGCTGCTAATGATGACGATGCCAGAAATACTCGTCCCTGATTGGGCTACGGGCTTAAACAAACACCGACACACATACGTACACACGCAGCCGTACGTAATTATGTTGCTGGAGCAAGTAATGATGTCAGACGTACCTTGAGGGCGGTCCTGATGTCGAACACCTCCCACATGGGCGGAGCCTCCTCCCCCAGCCCCGCCCCCACAGCCCTGGAGGCCAGTGGCTGCTGCTGCTGCCGCGCGGCGCTGCCCTCTGCAGGAGAGCAGGGGAACAGCAGCAGGCGGTGAGGGGGGGCGTTCCCAGGTCTCCTCAGGATGCGTAGCTCCGCCCCCAGAAGCCCCGCCCCTCTGGGCAGAGAGGTCAGGTCAAAGACATAGCGCTGACCCTGAGTCCACCACTCAGGATGGTCTGTGAGGAGGATGGACAGTCATCTTTAACACATTGGATGCCCAGAATTATTCATCAACATTTAATTTGCTGGTGCCCATGGCAACCCGCCATTTTACCTACCTTCGAGGTACTGGCGAGAAAAGTAATCTGAGTAAATGTAATCCTGTTTATTTCGCGAAAATCTTTTCTTTCAGTCAGGACCGGTTTTACACAATCACGGGCCACAGCGTTTGCGTAACGGCCGGTAGAAAAGGCCGCGTTTTGAACATGAAAGTGATTTAAAAGCTAGATTAGGAGAAAACTGCATGTTTGTGCAGCAGCTTTACAGGGCAGTGAACGAGGCAGACAGCACTTCCCGGTCATGTGATCCCGCGGTGCATTTTGGGAAATGGAGTTTGTTTCATCACTGCGGTAGTACAGTACAGGTGCTACAGTACAGTATAGTTTACTGTACAGTGCGGCAAACGGGTCGTTGGGCACACGTAGACATCAAAGAGATTGACGCGTTGCCACCTCGTGGGCACCCGTTGAGTTAATGTCACATGACTAGGGATGGAGCTTGTAAATTTTTCTTGATAATGAGCACCTTATCCATCCTGCCTTTTGATCCAGGCTTTTATCAAGCCCACTGTTGAGAGTTTTCTAATATTTTGTGGAAAGATGTGAGACTCAAATTCTGAACAGAACTCGTATCTTTTTTTATTTTTTATTTTTTTATTGGCCAGTTGTTGTCACTGCGAGTTTGTGGCTGACCACCATCTATGAAGATGACAATTAATATAAGTGAAAAGTATTTTGCCTATCATTAAAACAATCATTCCTTAAGGCCCTCTTACATCTAACAACTTTGAAAAGATTTCTCAGTCGTAATAAAGTCGCGGCACGCTCCTGTGATTCGGTCGTTAGTGAGGTAGTGTTCCGACTCGATTTATACCCCAACTTAAGAGCCAGATTCTGTTACGAGAATATCAAACTGGTTTAATATTTTCACAAATCGGGGCTGAGTCTGAATGAATACAATGACGCAGCCTACAACCAAAACAGAACGAGCCAAAAGCCAAGCCATTCATTCCCCAAGACGCTGAGCTGCCAGCCTGGTCGGTGTTGGTGCTGCTACTACCACAGCCCTTTATTAGTTATTTATCAGGGTTTCCATTATTCCAAAAATTCAACGTTGATAATAGTTGATAGGATGGATCTGCGCCGGCTAGACTGAAAGGAGAGAACGAGAGAGGAGAGGGCTGAGGGAGGAAGGCGGAGCTCGGTGTGTGTGTGCAGTCTGTGCACTGCATGTGCAGTGATGGAAAAAGTAATCAAGTATCAATACTGCGATGCGACACGCTGTGACTGGGCTTGTAAATCAGCTATTTTCATTTATGGTTAGCCTAATGCTTTATAATATTATAATTTATATAGGAACACAAGGTTATATAATAGGCAGCAAATAAAAGGGAATCTTGAACCAGTCTTTACAAAATCTTTAGAGGCATCTCACATCTAACAACTGAAATCTTTGAAAAATCATTGTAACGTTTTTGGAAAGTCTTTTTCAAATCTTATAGTGTGAGACGGTAGTCTTTGAGAAATCTTTCCAAATCTGTCCAAAATCTTATCAAAGTTGTTGGTGTAAGAGTGTGCAATAAGTGTTAAATGGATTTATATTTATAAATAGTACTGAAATCATTTCTTGATCGCCTCTTGTCTTGATTGTCCACCACCATCTATGAAGATGGTAATTGACAAAACTAACACATATCATTAAAGATAATTAAAACAATCATTCATTAGTGTGCAATAAGTGTTAGATAGCTTTATATTAGGAATAGTAGTGTAATCATTTCTTGATCGCCTCTTGTCTTGATTTAAATATGTCGTCATGGGCCGCTATGCTCAATAACAGGCTTCCATACACATGACCCCACGTTTACTTGTCGTTGGCCTCAGAGCATGATCGCCTAAGTCACATTTTTAAGGTTTTCAGGAAAGAAGAAATTAACCCATCAAGATGGAGAAAAAAAAGACCTAGAATTATTTATACTTTAGCTCAGGGTTGGGCAACTGTGATGATGGAGAGAGCCACTCTATGTTCACACTCACTCCAGAGGGCCACTCTATGTTCACACTCACTCCAGAGGACCACTCTATGTTCACACTCACTCCAGAGGACCACTCTATGTTCACACTCACTCCAGAGGACCACTCTATGTTCACACTCACTCCAGAGGGCCACTCTATGTTCACACTCACTCCAGAGGGCCACTCTATGTTCACACTCACTCCAGAGGGCCACTCTATGTTCACACTCACTCCAGAGGGCCACTCTATGTTCACACTCACTCCAGAGGGCCACTCTATGTTCACACTCACTCCAGAGGGCCACTCTATGTTCACACTCACTCCAGAGAGCCACTCTATGTTCACACTCACTCCAGAGGGCCACTCTATGTTCACACTCACTCCAGTGGGCCACAATGCATTTACAGTAAAACATAGCTGATCTATAAGCTCAAAACGTGTCACACTTTCTTGATCTGCTATTCTTGCTATTTTTTTGTTTTTTTAAATCCTGAATTATTTTAAGCCTTTTTTTTTAAAATTGGGATCCTGTAGATCTGCTATTTTTGCAAATCCGTGAACATTTTTGCAAATCTTTGAATATACATTTTTCAAAGCAAACTTTTTAAACTCAAATCTCTACGTCTGTTGGTCCCTTTTGAGATGGGGGTCCGCGGCCAAATACATGCAATTCTGGGGGTCCTTGACATGAAAAGGTTTGAGAACCACTGATTTAGAAGAAGAATTTAGAAGATATTTATAGAATTGGGTCAAAATACTTTTTGACCCAATTTCATAAAGTCACTGCTATAAGTGATATGTTAAATGCAGCAGCTGTATGTTTGTTCAGTCTCTCTGTCTCTACAGCTCTACGGTTTTCTTACAGAACCAGTTTAAAAAGTAGTTTTCTACAGAAATAAGGATGTTAAAGCCCAAATGTAAACATTCACATACTTTTTGTGTTATTTGTGAGTGGTCGACTGTGGTCGAATGCATGTAATTGCTAAATAATGGGGTGTCAAGGGTGTAATAATGATGCAGTTTAAAAGTAATTTAGACACAACTCTCGATAATGGACTACCGGTAATCCTTTTCTGAAGCTGCCATGATCTTAATCTTAAAGACTTCTGTCCAATACTGTATGAGTTCAAGATGCATTCAACACCTCTTGGATAAAAACGATATTTGAATGTCTCTGAATGGATTATGGACATTCCTTGTCTTACAAAAACAGGGAATGGTACATTTTTTTGTTTTTGTTTTTTGGCACCAAAAAGACTAAGACTAAAATGAATATTACACAGTATAACTTTAACTACTCAAAACAACGGCACTTGACAACATTTCTTTCTTGAGGGTTCTTGCTAAAATATGTTACAGATACATTCATTGATAGAAGATGTTATACAGAGACATTACAATATTTGATAAAAAAAAAAAAAAAAAACCTTCCCAACCTTGTCCTCGGTCCACGAAGCTGGTGACGGTGTTAGCCGGAGACAGGCTGTGGTTGTACGGGAGTCTGTGCTGCAGTGAGGACAGTGTGTGGTACAGAGACAGCATGTAGTCATGGAGAACCACTCTGCTGCTGCTGCTGCTGCTGCTGCTGCTGGACGAATCCGTCCTGGACATCAGGACTGCTTCTTCTGGAGCTTCAGCTGAATCTGTTGTGGATATGACTGGTTCTGGACGTGTCCTGCTCCCAGACTGCGGTCCCATGCTGCTGTGCTGCTGTGGGGGTCCCTGGTTGGGGGTCCTCATCCCGGCACAGACCGCGTAGAGACACAGCAGAGAGGCAACAGCCTGCGTCCTCTGCTCCATTCTCAGCAACACTGCTGGAGGTGTAGCCTAAATACTACCTGATCCATTCTCTGCTCACTGGCTGGGAGGTGTAGCCTAAAGGAAAGCCCCCTACACCCCCACCCGTTCACTCAGATCAGCCAACACAGGGATGCTGACAGCTCCCTCGCTAAAAACCCCATGACAACGATCCACTCGTCCCCTAGACTCTTCTCCCTCCTGGCCCCCAAACTGATATTCCTATGCATTTGTTATATTGTTGTTGATGTACTGACATATTAACTTGCTTATTATATTGATGTATTACCTGCTTATTGTAAGTCGCTTTAAAGGCGTCTGCTAAATGCCTAAACTGTAAAGTGTAAATTCATGGGCTTTAGTGAAGGACTGAGGAAACTCCCCTCTTTGCTTCTCTGCATTGAACTGATGTTGAACTTCAAATCAGCCATGCACTGCTGGAGCCATGGTAGGTAAACGTGTGCCAACGGCACCCCCTCATGGTGAAAGAGAAGAAGTGAATAATAATGACATGAATCATGAAACGATTGCCATTTTTTCCTGTTGTACATAAAGTGGGATATACTCCCACTACTACTGCGTGCGTGCGTGCGTGCGTGCGTGTGTGTACAGTTTACAGTTTAGGCATTGAGCAGACACTTTTAATCCAAAGCGACTGTAACTGTGTGTGACGGTTCAAGAGTGACCGAGCTTTGCGTCACATTTGTGCTTCTGCATTTGTACGTAGGCTACGCTCTGTGAATGTTCACTCCAGAGAGATGCTAAGGTTAATGTGATTAAATGGCAATTATTAAATATTCACGCGGCTTGGTCTTAGTGTTTCAATAAAGGAATCCACCACCATTTATGCCAAAACAAGTTTTCAGATTTGACTGCAATTGGCCGCCATATACGCCAACATGTGTAAAGATCAGTCTTTTCATTGTTTAATATCAGACGGCCCTGCAGTAAAGCAGGGACTCCATTTCCCATCATCCTTCGGGAGATGAGGCCCCCACAGCCGGCTTTACTTTTCCAGACCAATGGTAGAGAATTCAGAAAAGTGGATTCATCTAGGATTCTACTCCCAGATTGTGATTACAGTGAGAGTCTCTATCCATGAATTCCACAGTTTGACGCTGACATCACTCAGAACAACTGATGAAGTAGAAGCTCAGGGTAGGAACTTTAACCGCTGCTGTGTGTGTTGTGATGCTGTGTGTTTCATAATGTGATCCCAGCTGTTGTTCTATTTCTGTCATTGTGAGACCCTTGCAGTGACTTTGTGGCAATGAAACATGTTTGTTCACTGACTGACTGTGTGTCTGGAACTGAATGCTGTGAGTCTACTGTTTGTATTTATTGTTTTGTGTTTGATGTTGAAGGTAGGAGTAGTGACGGACAGGTAGGCCTACAGTGTTTGATGTAGAAGGTAGGAGTAGTGACAGACTATTCACTTCACCGTGTTGTAGTTTCCTAGCTATCACCTAGGCTTTGTTATGTCCTCTTTGGATCAAATCATAACCTCAAAAAAGTCGATAACTTCACAATCAAAGTGGGTGACAAGGTCATAACACGAAAAAATTAAATCTCTTACTTAGGATGTATCCTTGAAGCTAATCTTTCCAGCGAAAAGATGACTTCTAAAGTAATAAATAAAATCAACCAACAAACTCGTTTCCTACAGAGGATCGCCCCAATGGTCAATTTCAACACACTGAAGACCATAGCTGGTGCAATAATCCAGCCCCTCTTTGACTACGGAGTCCACGTATGGTATCGTGACGCCCCACAAGCCCTAAAAACTAAACTCCAAACAGCCCAAAATAATAATTAGGGTCCTGCTTAACCTTCCCTATCAGACTCACCTCACCGCTACTCACCAGTTAAGAGTGGGGTGGCTCAGAGTAGATGACAGAGTACAGCAACTTGCAATGGGCCTGGTGTACAAGATACACTACACCACTATGATACCCAAGTCCTGTCAAAATACTTTATAAACATTAAGGATGTCCATAATTACAACACCAGAGGCAGCGCCACAGATCACTTTCAACCCAGAGTCAAAACCAACAAAGGGTCAAACTCTTTTTTCTGCTATACCACCAAAATGTGGAAAGCCTTACCGAAGGCCATAAAGGAGTGTAGATCACTAGCATCCTTTAAAATTGCCCTGAAAAACCACTTTCAGGCAGCAACTGGTAAAAAAAAACTAACCTAGCCCAACCCTGCCCCTTCTTTATACTGTTTGTTTAGACTTACTGTTTTCCTTTTTTTTTGTTCTCTCATTTTTATTTTTATTTACATATCTACTGCATAGTACTGTGTTCTATTCGTCTGTCATTCAATGTTATATGAGATACTTTAATGGTTTCCTGTGGAAATAAGCTTAGTCTTTTCATGGATCTCCTTTTAGTAGACCTTGTACCAGTGAACTGTACCGTCATGAAACTGTACCTTTTCCTATGCAAACTTTTAATAAAGTCTTCAATCAATCAATCAAAATGTATTTTTAGGTGATAGCTAGAAAACTACACCAGGGTGAAGTGAATAGCTCTCCACCCTGGACTCTGATAGAGGCTTGGGGTTCTTCAGTTATCCTATCAGTTTCCTGTTTGCTTTTAAGGTCACATACTGTAGACCAGGGGTCTTCAACAGGGGGTCCGGGACCCCTAGGGGGTCCTCCAAATCTTTGAGCGATAGAAACCTTTTTCCTTCTTTTTTATATTAACCACTTGAATCCTAGCGTCCGTATTCTGAGAACTTTAGCCAAAAATAGCCGATCTACAAGCTCACAATGCCTTGCAGCTTTGGTGTAGAGGAGAAAAAGAGCAGACTACGTACACAGTGAAAGGTCAAGTTTATTAAGTATTGACGGTTCAAGTGGTTAAATATCTGAAAACACAAATTGACATGAATCCAAAATACACTGGCGATTGTGCTGTCAAACAATGAAACTATGGAATCTATGAACAGGTTGTGGGGGTCCCTGCTTCATCTCTCTCTCAGCTAAGGGGTCCCTGCTTCATCTCTCTCTCAACTGAGGGGTCCTTGGCCTGAAAACGTTGAAGACCCCTGATCTAAAGGACGTTGAGAGGTGCAGGTCAGTGATGTGACGTTGGTCAGACGTCAGGTCAGAGGTCAGAGGTCAGTGATGTCCCAGACGTATTTGACAGGAAAGTCTTTCATCTTCTCCTGGTAAACACGGTCAAAACGCTCACTGTGGGCCACGGTCAGGTGGTTCTTCCAGTCTCCTATGGTTCCTACAGGAATACACACACATATACACAACACTGTAAATGGTTCCTACAATAATACACATAGGGATGGGTATCGTCTGCAATATTTTTAATGGTATCGATCGCATGACATCGATACTATCGGGTATCGGTTCACGTAAAAACGAACGATACCTCGTTTCGATACTCTGGAACGCACCCCTGGCCGGTCACATCTGTAACAGTTGGGCTACTGAGAGTTTAATGACTGCTTTAGTAGGCTACACTCGTTACTGTGCAAAATAGCCGACAATATCCTATAATGTTTATTATTATGATGAATATCCAACGTCTATACTCTCCGCTCCGCCACACTGTGTGATCATCATCATCACCTCTGCTCTACCGCAGCAGCCAGTGAGTCACCACTCTTTCCGTGTTGAAGTTAAACTTAGTATCGAAAATGGTATCGAAAAGGGTATCGTATCGATTCCCAGGTATCGAAAAAGGTATCGTATCGAATATCGATTCAAAGGTGAACGATACCCATCCCTAAATACACATATACAACACTGTCAGGTGATTCTATCAGTCTCCAATGGTTCTTAAAAGCATACACATACACACACAAACACACACACACACACACAACACTGTCAGATGGTTCTTCCAGTCTCAGATGGTACCTAAAGGAATACACATACAGTACAATAAACAATAAACAAGAGGTTTAAAACATGTCTGTAGCAAGGGTGAGATTTGCTTTATTCTTCAGATATAGATTTCACCATGAGTATCTGTGAGAATAGATACTTTGACTCAAGTACTGGTTGAGTATTTCATGGTATTATTACTTGCACCAGCAGAGCGTGCAAGTACTGCGATCGGCTGTATGTCGGTGTCCTTCTTTGTTTAAATGGTAAATGGTGCATTTATATAGCGCTTTTATCCAAAGCGCTTTACAGAGATTGTGCTTTACATTCACCCATTCACGCACACATTCATACAGCGGTGGCGGAGGAAACCATGCAAGGCACCAACCTGCTCACCGGGAGCAATTAGAGGTTCAGAGTCTTGCTTCAAGGACTCTTCGACATTAACTCAGGGGGAGCCCGGATTCCAACTGGGAACCCTTCGGGAACCCTTCGTGCTCTAATATAGGTTTCTCTACCCCTGAGCTATGCCGCCCCACAAGCCCGTAGCCCAATCAGGGACCAGCATCTCTGGCAATGTCGTCATTAACAGCCAATGAGGGACCAGCATTCCTGGTGATGCCAGTGGTGATGGCGCACAAGTAGGCCATAATGTACATGGCCTACTTGTGCACAAAGTGCAAGTTGGCACTTCGGCAGTTCTAGTTGTTGTGTGTGTACATGAGGGTTGTTTACCTTTCCTGAGGAACTTCCCCTTGCTCTTGTCCTTCACGTCTTCAGGTAAAAACTCGTAGTTTGCTTTCTGGTCGTTCTTCATGTTGTTGAAGGTCGCTCGCTTCACGATGTCGTCTACGACGGCGTCTGTGACCTGCTTCCCTACGAAGTCACACACACGCACCACCACCGACCGCAAGTCCTGAACACACACACACACACACACACACACACACACACACACACACACACACACACACACACACACACACACACACACACACACACACACACACACACACACACACACACGTTCATATGAGCAGAAGTGTTTTCGCGTGTGCGTGTAACGGAGGTGATCCGAACCTCCCCACCCGGGCTTCGAACCCGGGCCTCCCACGTGAAAGTCCAATATCTTAACCATTACTCCAAAGGGATATCCCTATGGAACAAGGGAGATACTAGACTTTTGAGGCCTCAAGGCTGGGGCTGCCGCTCTCTCCGCCGCGTGCGTGCATGCATGCATGCGTGTGTGCGTGCGTGCACGTGTTGCCTCTAACCTTGATCATCTCCTCGTAGGTGAGGAAGAGGATGTTGAACTTGTCGTGGTTTTTGTACCATTCTCTGACGTGATCGAACCAGCAGCCACCAATCACTGCACAGGACAGAGAGACAGACATCTGAACCAACCAATCACTGCACAAGACAGAGAGACAGACATCTGAACCATCCAATCACTGCACAGAGACACAGACAGACATCTGCACCATCCAATAACTGCACAGAGACACAGACAGACATCTGAACCATCCAATCACTGCACAGAGAAACAGAATCACTGCACAGAGACACAGACAGACATCTGCACCATCCAATCACTGCACAGAGACACAGACAGACATCTGAACCATCCAATCACTGCACAGAGACATAGACAGACATCTGAATCCTCCAATCACTGCACAGATTCAATTTTGAAGTGCTATTGCTAAGTTAGTTTCTGAAAAGGTTTGCTTTTAGTTGAGTTTTTATTATTATTTTGTATTTATCGTAATATGGGGTATGCTTGATCAGAGTGGCTTATTGAAAACCATTGCATTAGGAAATGGACCCCATAACTGTGAGAGTTACAGACCTGTAACTTTCTTTTTTACCAAATGGGTTCCCAGATTGTTTGGATCCTAACTCAGAAATAATGTAGCCCCGTTCAAAGCCCCATCCCCTCACAGACCCCTAGAGAAGAACCACCACCACAGTGACTCACTCCATCCCCTCACAGACCCCTAGAGAAGAACCACCACAGTGACTCACTCCATCCCCTCACAGACCCCTAGAGAAGAACCACCACAGTGACTCACTCCATCCCCTCACAGACCCCTAGAGAAGAACCACAGTGACTCACTCCATCCCCTCACAGACCCCTAGAGAAGAACCACCACAGTGACTCACTCCATCCCCTCACAGACCCCTAGAGAAGAACCACAGTGACTCACTCCATCCCCTCACAGACCCCTAGAGAAGAACCACCACAGTGACTCACTCCATCCCCTCACAGACCCCTAGAGAAGAACCACCACCACAGTGACTCACTCCATCCCCTCACAGACCCCTAGAGAAGAACCACCACCACAGTGACTCACTCCATCCCCTCACAGACCCCTAGAGAAGAACCACCATGACTCACTCCATCCGGTGAAGAACTTGTCCATCATCTCGTCCCAGTGAGCAGGAGACTCCAGCTTCCTCATGAACTGAGAGAAGTGCATGTAGGAGACCAGCACGTCTTTAGGGTTTCTGCTCACGTAGATCACCTGGAGAACATCTGAGTATGAGAACATCCCATCTCAGCATGAGAACATCTCAGTATGAGAACATCTCAACATGAGAACATCTCAACATGAGAACATCTCATCGTGAGAACATCTCAGCATGAGAACATCTCAGCATGAGAACATCTCAGCATGAGAACATCTCAGTATGAGAACATCTCAACATGAGAACATCTCAGTATGAGAACATCTCATCATGAGAACATCTCAGCATGAGAACATCTCAGTATGAGAACATCTCATCTCAGCATGAGAACATCTCAGTATGAGAACATCTCAACATGAGAACATCTCAACATGAGAACATCTCAGCATGAGAACATCTCAGCATGAGAACATCTCAGCATGAGAACATCTCAGTATGAGAACATCTCAACATGAGAACATCTCAGTATGAGAACATCTCATCATGAGAACATCTCAGTATGACTTAATGTAGTAGACCATACAGTATGGCAGTGTTTCTCAAACTTTTACATGTCAAGGTTTCCCCTTAACTCTGACACTGTACAAATGGAACCAAATGAACCCGACAACACAGACCTGTATGGGTCCATTTAGACCCCCCTAAAAGGAACCCACAGAGTCCTTGGAATCCACTTTGAGAAACACTGCAGTAGACGGTACCATATGAGTTAATGCAGGAGACAACACTGTACACCATTATGAGTTCATTAGGAAAGACATCTTTAGTGTTCCTGCTCACATACAGTAGATCACCTGTGGGTGCATACATTTGGTGCAATAATTTGGGTGCATTTGTTGGACCATGCATTTTCTGTACATGTGTGGGTGCATGCATAAGGTTGCATGGATTTGGGTGCAGCATGCACATCTGAGGGTGCATGCATTTGATTGCATGCATTTGGGTACATGCATGAGGGTACATGCATGAGGTTGCATGTGTGGGTATGCATTTGGTGTAGTTATGGTGCATGCAGGGATGCATGCATCAGTGTTTGTTGCGACCGTTAGGTCGAAAGTTACTATGAAAACCTCCACCGGCTCCCTCTGTCTGTCTGTCCCTCTGTCTGTATGTCACGCCACGTCACGCTTTTGCCCTACTCATATCTCCGCCACCGTTGCCCCTATCCATGCCAAACTTTGCACACACACTCCTTGGCTGCCAAACCACCCCTCATTTCTCACATGGCCCTCTTCTAGCGCCACCAAGAGGTTGTATACATGCGACCTGATGGTCGCTTATCTCCCGATTAGGGAGTCTTACTGGTATAGGTGTATTGTGCAGACCCACCTTGGCCTTCTTGCGCTGCAGCCCGGTGGGCATGTGGTGCTGGTGCAGGTGACTACAGAAGAGACGTGGGGACCGCTGGGAGTTGTAGTCCAGGCCTTTGTACTGGTACTCCAACCAGGGCATCCACTGGAAGGTGGTCCTGTCCTTCATCTCCGGGAAGTCTTCCTCGAAGATCAGCGTGATGATGCGCTGCGTCCACACTGTCCCTGAATGGGGACATAACTCACTGAGGTTAGGATAGTCTGTCCTCACTGTCCCTGGATGAGGACACACCTCACTGAGGTTAGTCTGTCCTCACTGTCCCTGGATGAGGACACACCTCACTGAGGTTAGGATAGTCTGTCCTCACTGTCCCTGGATGAGGACACACCTCACTGAGGTTAGGATAGTCTGTCCTCACTGTCCCTGGATGAGGACACACCTCACTGAGGTTAGTCTGTCCTCACTGTCCCTGGATGAGGACACACCTCACTGAGGTTAGGATAGTCTGTCCTCACTGTCCCTGGATGAGGACACACCTCACTGAGGTTAGTCTGTCCTCACTGTCCCTGTGTGAGGACACACCTCACTGAGGTTAGGATAGTCTGTCCACACTGTCCCTGAATGGGGACACACCTCACTGAGGATAGTCTGTCCTCACTGTCCCTGTGTGAGGACACACCTCACTGAGGTTAGTCTGTCCTCACTGTCCCTGGATGAGGACACACCTCACTGAGGTTAGTCTGTCCACACTGTCCCTGGATGAGGACACACCTCACTGAGGTTAGGATAGTCTGTCCTCACTGTCCCTGGATGAGGACACACCTCACTGAGGTTAGGATAGTCTGTCCTCACTGTCCCTGGATGAGGACACACCTCACTGAGGTTAGGATAGTCTGTCCTCACTGTCCCTGGATGAGGACACACCTCACTGAGGTTAGGATAGTCTGTCCTCACTGTCCCTGGATGAGGACATACCTCACTGAGGTTAGGATAGTCTGTCCTCACTGTCCCTGGATGAGGACACACCTCACTGAGGTTAGGATAGTCTGTCCTCACTGTCCCTGGATGACAGGGGGGTCCACACTTTGTTCAAAGGAGGCCACTTTAGAAAAAAAAAAAAAAAAACTGTATCTCCTGACATCATGTACTTTCAGTCGGACCAATCTGCATGGCATTGGAATCATTTAATTTAACTATCATCATCAATATTTAACCCTTTTGTCAGGTGTCTGCTCTGAACAAAACACAAAACCTCAGCCTTATTCACATTATGTAAGCAGACATGCAAGGTAAAAAATACAATAAAATATCCTTCCTTTGACCCCTTCAGAATAAGACAACAGGGAACAAATCCTGACAAATTATACTGTGGGAAATTATTCTTGTTTGACGGAGCTGGTGGGCCGTTTATGATACAGTTTAGGAATGAAGCCGCGGGCCGTGAGTCACCTTTTTAAACGTGAGTTTATGTTTCAAAAGATTTCCAAGAATTTATAAATGATGAAATAGTGAAATCAGGTACATTTTCCTTTTATTAAAAATACTGCTCTGTATGATTGACCTTGTTGGGTGAGAATACTGTTCTCTCCAAATCCACCATATCCACCATGGAAATATGTAGGCCTATGTTTTGTATGCAATGAATGATGAACACTTTGTTTATGCCATTCTTTTAAGTATTTTAACTGTAGAAGCACTTTAAACTGAAATGCATGTATGAAAGCTGCCATACAGACAATGACTATTAATAATACAAGTATTTCAGTCAGCGTCGGTCCATATAACATATTCCTTTTCCCTACTTTGTCAGACTCACCTGATTTGGGGAACGTAACAAGGAACACGTCATCGTCCCTGACCTCAAAGTGTTCCAAACCATCGATGTATTCTGGCGTCAGGTCGATGGTGTCGTCCACGATGAACACGCTGCCCTTGTACGCAAACAGAGAGTCTCCCAGGACTTTATATTCCTGCTGGGCCATCGCTGCGATCGCAGATAATCTTCTAATCTGTACTGTAAGTCCAGTAAGTCTGGGCTTTTATCAGACGTTAAAATAGTCTTTCAAGTGAAAATAAATCTAGATCTGTTTGCTTGTGAAGCAGCTTATCAAGTGATTTAAACTTTGAGGGAGGGCGAGTGCCAGCATGTATACTTTGGCTTGGCACCACTAAAAATAGTCCAGGGTCCAATACTGATGTTTCACTAAATGGTACCGCCGGCGGAGATCATAAAATGTGTGCTTTTGTATCTTCCTAGTTGGCACACGACGGTAGTGTAAATATATTTTATGTTATGCATTTTTTTTTTTTGTCTCGTCTGACACTTGGGTTGCATGCTGACCGTTGGCTTAATAATAACAATAATCACAGTTACAATCAAAACCTCCACCGGCTGTTGGTCAGTCTGTCCGTCACACGTCACGTCACACTTTTGCCCAACTCGTATCATCAAATATTCCCTCCTGATTGGCTACCATTGCCTTCTAAAGTTTGTGTATGCGACCTGACAGTCCCTTATCTCCCGATTAGGGAGTCTTACTGGTCATAAAAGCACTCTAAATCCTATTTGACATGGGTTAGGGTTAGGGTTCGTTAACATGCACACATAGACATCAAAGGGGGCTTGAGCCCCTGGCCTTTTATCCGTCTGTAAAAAGTGCCCTCTCCAGACCATGAATGCAGTTTTTACTATGGTGAAAGAAATGCAAATGCCCCCTCTTTCCATGCCATACATGAAGGCAGCATTCAATAGAATTGCCTTGTCCAAACTCTCCTGAACTTGAATGCAGCATCTTATGTTGAAAGAATGTACCCTGTCTGTGTAGAAATCCATGCCATACGCCACATCTACTTGATTATGCTTAGTTCAGCATCAAAAATAGCCAACCTCCAAGCTCACAACACGGCCTTGTGAGCTTGGAGGTCTGGTCTGCTATTTTAGATATTTCCACCAAAAGGCCTTTTTAGAAATGCCAGCCCCTGCCTCTCTATCTAACAGCCTCTGCATGTCCCTGCAGCCCAAACCTCCAGACAGAAGAGTCTGTTCTAAACTCTTTATTGTTTTGCTGCCTTATAAAAATGAAACCTCAGTCAGACTAGAGTTGTACAGTAGATCATAAACCTAATCAGCGCTGGCTACAAAACCCTTCCTTTTTAATGGTAATAATATTAAAATAATAGACGTGGGGACACATTGTGAGCTTGTAATTATTTGTTCATGACTTTTGAATGAAAACCTACTCCCATATTGAAGTAAGGGTTAAGACACACAAGACGTTGGTGTTGCAACTCTAGAGTCAACATATTAAAAATAGGACCTGGAGTTGCTCTTTACTTAAAGGACATTTTCTTGCACCTATATGACAGTGAAGTGGCAATTTAAGGACTTTTAATACCTAAAACTATAATTAACTGGTCAAACATTGGCCAAATTGACAATAACAGTAAAAGAGGCACAAGTTGTGAAAATGGCAGATCTACAAGCTCGAAACGCCTTGTGTTCTGAGGCGTTGTGAGCTTGTAGATCTACTATTTTCACAATATTTATCGGTGGAACAGAATGAAACTAAATGTAATGCCTCAACTCCTAATTCCAATTGCTTGTCAGTTCAAATATGATTTTTTTGGGGGTCACAGCCTGAAAAGGTACACATTTAATTTAAAAAGTAAATGAAAGGATGACACAAAAAGCCAGACATGATGGCTTGTTTCCAGTTTTATAATAATCAATCGATCAGAGCATTTTTTTGTCTGCCTATTTGTTTGGTGGAAAGTTGTACTTGATCAAGAAGTTGATAAAAAAAAAAATATATAATATATATAGCTTTGTTGTGGTAAGTTACAGCAGGGGCATCAATTGGGTATGGCAGGGGTATGCAGCTGCCATACCTTGGCTACAGGGGGAAATAATAAAAATGTGCCTGTTGCTAAGGTATGGCAACATGACTGGTGTCCTCGCGCGCGTGCAAGACACCAGTCATGTTGCCATACCTTAGCTTGTTCTGAACTGACGCCACTGAGTTACAGTACTTTTGCCATGTAGCTTGTAGCTTGCTTTGCTACATTTCTCTGTGGATAGCTTTGCTGTAGCTTAAGCTATATTTCATCGAGAGTAGCTTGTAGCTTAGCTTACTACATATTGCAAGTAGCTTGCCCATCACTGCCTATGGGTGCCTGGACTGGCATGCACGCACACACACACACACACGCACACACACACACACACACACACACGCACGCACACGCACACGCACGCGCACGCGCACGCGCACGCGCACGCGCACGCACGCACACACACACACACACACACACACACACACACACACACACACACACACACACACACACACACACACACACACACACACACTCTCACACACACACACACACACACACACACACACACACACACACACACACACACACACACACACACAGAGCTGAAAATCACAACAGGAAATCATCAGACTGATTTTCATCACCTGTGTCAAGCTAACGAGGGACACACACTGCTACACAGAGACACAACCATGACAGCTTCTCTTCCATAAGGTACAGCAGGTTGTTAGAAAACCTCATAACCCTCTTTAAACATCACACACATTTTACTCTGCTTTTCTCTAGGCCAAGGGTCTTCAACAGGGGGTCCGGGACCCCTAGGCGGTCCTCAAACGCAGAAGCTCAGAAGCCCATATTCGGATAACTGTAGCCAAAAATTGCCGATCTACAAGCTCACAACGCCTCGCAGGCAAAGACGTTTGGTGTAGCGGGGAAAAAGAGCAGACTAAGTACAGAGTGAAAGGTCAAGTGATGTATTGACGGTTCAAGTGGTTAAATAATCTGAAAACACAATTTGACATGAATCCAAAATACACTTATGATTGTGCTGTCAAACGATGAAACTATATGGAATCTATGAACAGGTTGTGGGGGTCCCTGCTTCATCTCTCTCTCAGCTAAGGGGTCCTTGGTCTGAAAACATTGAAGACCCCTGCTCTAGGCTACACATACTGAATAACACACATGGTTTCTCTTCTGTGATGACTGTCATTGCTGCTGTGTTTAAAGAGGTTTGATTGGGAGATGATGTTTTGGCACTGTTTGTGTACTTTTGTGTGCTTAAGGTGTGTGTGTGTGTGTGTGCGTGCCCATGTGCGTGTGTGTGTGTAGCAGAGTGACTCACTGCCTCAGCCTTATGGCCTCAGAACTCTAATATCTCCCCTGGTTCATAGGGCTATACCTTTGGTCTAGTGGTTAAGCTATGTGGAAGACCTGGGTTTGAATCCCGGGCGTTACATGTATGATGTACCACACGAGTGCTGGGAATGTTGTTTCCTCTGGCGGTCCATCCTGGGACAGGTCTGACTGGTTGTTAGAGGGGGTCCACAGGACTGGTTGTTAGAGTGTTAGAGGGGGTCCACAGGACTGGTTGTTAGAGGGGCTCCACAGGACTGGTTGTTAGAGGGGGTCCACAGGACTGGTTGTTAGAGGGGGTCCACAGGACTGGTTGTTAGAGGGGCTCCACAGGACTGGTTGTTAGAGGGGGTCCACAGGACTGGTTGTTAGAGGGGGTCCACAGGACTGGTTGTTAAAGGGGCTCCACAGGACTGGTTGTTAGAGGGGGTCCACAGGACTGGTTGTTAAAGGGGCTCCACAGGACTGGTTGTTAGAGGGGGTCCACAGGACTGGTTGTTAGAGGGGGTCCACAGGACTGGTTGTTAGAGGGGGTCCACAGGACTGGTTGTTAGAGGGGGTCCACAGGACTGGTTGTTGTTAGAGGGGGTCCACATGACTGGTTGTTAGAGGGGGTCCACAGGACTGGTTGTTAGAGGGGGTCCACAGGACTGGTTGTTAGAGGGGGTCCACAGGACTGGTTGTTAGAGGGGGTCCACAGGACTGGTTGTTAGAGGGGGTCCACATGACTGGTTGTTAGAGGGGGTCCACAGGACTGGTTGTTGTTAGAGGGGGTCCACATGACTGGTTGTTAAAGGGGGTCCACAGGACTGGTTGTTAGAGGGGGTCCACAGGACTGGTTGTTAGAGGGGGTCCACATGACTGGTTGTTAAAGGGGCTCCACAGGACTGGTTGTTAGAGGGGGTCCACAGGACTGGTTGTTAGAGGGGGTCCACAGGACTGGTTGTTAGAGGGGGTCCACAGGACTGGTTGTTAGAGGGGGTCCACAGGACTGGTTGTTGTTAGAGGGGGTCCACAGGACTGGTTGTTAGAGGGGGTCCACAGGACTGGTTGTTGTTAGAGGGGGTCCACAGGACTGGTTGTTAGAGGGGGTCCACAGGACTGGTTGTTGTTAGAGGGGGTCCACATGACTGGTTGTTAGAGGGGGTCCACAGGACTGGTTGTTAGAGGGGGTCCACAGGACTGGTTGTTAGAGGGGGTCCACAGGACTGGTTGTTAGAGGGGGTCCACAGGACTGGTTGTTAGAGGGGGTCCACATGACTGGTTGTTAGAGGGGGTCCACAGGACTGGTTGTTGTTAGAGGGGGTCCACATGACTGGTTGTTAAAGGGGGTCCACAGGACTGGTTGTTAGAGGGGGTCCACAGGACTGGTTGTTAGAGGGGGTCCACATGACTGGTTGTTAAAGGGGGTCCACAGGACTGGTTGTTAGAGGGGGTCCACAGGACTGGTTGATAGAGGGGGTCCACAGGACTGGTTGTTAAAGGGGCTCCACAGGACTGGTTGTTAGAGGGGGTCCACAGGACTGGTTGTTAGAGGGGGTCCACAGGACTGGTTGTTAGAGGGGGTCCACAGGACTGGTTGTTAGAGGGGGTCCACAGGACTGGTTGTTGTTAGAGGGGGTCCACATGACTGGTTGTTAGAGGGGGTCCACAGGACTGGTTGTTAGAGGGGGTCCACAGGACTGGTTGTTAGAGGGGGTCCACAGGACTGGTTGTTAGAGGGGGTCCACAGGACTGGTTGTTAGAGGGGGTCCACATGACTGGTTGTTAGAGGGGGTCCACAGGACTGGTTGTTGTTAGAGGGGGTCCACATGACTGGTTGTTAAAGGGGGTCCACAGGACTGGTTGTTAGAGGGGGTCCACAGGACTGGTTGTTAGAGGGGGTCCACATGACTGGTTGTTAAAGGGGGTCCACAGGACTGGTTGTTAGAGGGGGTCCACAGGACTGGTTGATAGAGGGGGTCCACAGGACTGGTTGTTAGAGGGGGTCCACATGACTGGTTGTTAAAGGGGGTCCACAGGACTGGTTGTTAGAGGGGGTCCACATGACTGGTTGTTAAAGGGGGTCCACAGGACTGGTTGTTAGAGGGGGTCCACAGGACTGGTTGATAGAGGGGGTCCACAGGACTGGTTGTTAGAGGGGGTCCACAGGACTGGTTGTTAGAGGGGGTCCACAGGACTGGTTGATAGAGGGGGTCCACAGGACTGGTTGTTAAAGGGGCTCCACAGGACTGGTTGATAGAGGGGGTCCACATGACTGGTTGTTAAAGGGGGTCCACATGACTGGTTGTTAAAGGGGGTCCACAGGACTGGTTGTTAGAGGGGGTCCACAGGACTGGTTGTTAGAGGGGGTCCACAGGACTGGTTGTTAGAGGGGGTCCACAGGACTGGTTGTTAAAGGGGCTCCACAGGACTGGTTGATAGAGGGGGTCCACAGGACTGGTTGATAGAGGGGGTCCACAGGACTGGTTGTTGTTAGAGGGGGTCCACAGGACTGGTTGATAGAGGGGGTCCACAGGACTGGTTGTTAGAGGGGGTCCACAGGACTGGTTGTTAGAGGGGGTCCACAGGACTGGTTGTTAGAGGGGGTCCACAGGACTGGTTGATAGAGGGGGTCCACAGGACCGGTTGTTGTTAGAGGGGGTCCACAGGACTGGTTGTTAGAGGGGGTCCACAGGACTGGTTGTTAGAGGGGGTCCACAGGACTGGTTGTTAGAGGGGGTCCACAGGACTGGTTGTTAGAGGGGGTCCACAGGACTGGTTGTTAGAGGGGGTCCACAGGACTGGTTGTTAGAGGGGGTCCACAGGACTGGTTGTTAGAGGGGGTCCACAGGACCGGTTGTTGTTAGAGGGGGTCCACAGGACTGGTTGTTAGAGGGGGTCCACAGGACTGGTTGTTAGAGGGGGTCCACAGGACTGGTTGTTAGAGGGGGTCCACAGGACTGGTTGATAGAGGGGGTCCACAGGACTGGTTGTTAGAGGGGGTCCACAGGACTGGTTGTTAAAGGGGCTCCACAGGACTGGTTGTTAGAGGGGGTCCACAGGACTGGTTGTTAAAGGGGCTCCACAGGACTGGTTGTTAGAGGGGGTCCACAGGACTGGTTGTTAGAGGGGGTCCACAGGACTGGTTGTTAGAGGGGGTCCACAGGACTGGTTGTTAAAGGGGCTCCACAGGACTGGTTGTTAAAGGGGGTCCACAGGACTGGTTGTTAGAGGGGGTCCACAGGACTGGTTGTTAGAGGGGGTCCACAGGACTGGTTGTTAGAGGGGGTCCACAGGACTGGTTGTTAGAGGGGGTCCACAGGACTGGTTGTTAGAGGGGGTCCACAGGACTGGTTGTTAGAGGGGGTCCACAGGACTGGTTGTTAAAGGGGCTCCACAGGACTGGTTGTTAAAGGGGCTCCACAGGACTGGTTGTTAGAGGGGCTCCACAGGACTGGTTGTTAGAGGGGGTCCACAGGACTGGTTGTTAGAGGGGGTCCACGTACAGTCTGCCTTGATTTGTAACCTACAATATTTATTGCGACCTACACTCTCATACTATCCAAACCTCCACCAGCCGTCAGTCTGTCCTTCCTTCCTTCCTTCCGTCACGTCACGTCACTCGTCACACGTCACACTTTCCCCCTACTCATATCTCCGCCACCGTTGCCCAGATCCATGCCAAAATGTCCACACAAACTCCTTGCCTGCCAAACTACAACCTCCAAGGATCCCCGGAGCTCCAGGTCCCTGGGGGACCCCCAGGTGTAAAAAATGACCAAATGTGCAAAAATGACCACCCCAACGGGGCTGCTCACGGGGAATTCCCGGGGACCACCGACTCCTGGTGCTCCAGAACGGATGCAAAAGTGGTGGCGCCCCCAGTGGAGGACCACCTCCACTGCAGCTCACATAAAATGCCTTAACTCGGGCTAGGAGCGTCCGGGACAGCCGGGGCCGGTACCTATTCGTCCGCCTCGGCGGCACGGAGACCCCACCCTTCTCACATGGCCCTCTTCTAGCGCCACCATGAGGCCGATTCTTGCAAAACCCATTTTTGGACACTGCTCCTAAAATTTTTGCCCTAAAATCACGCAAATCGGTACACAGTATGTCTACACTCATGTCATCAACTTGGATCTGTCCCATAGCGATTTTTTAAACACATTTTTGGACACTGCTCATACAGATTTTGCCCTAAAATCACACAAATCGCACAGTATCTCTACAGTCATGTAATCAAAACGCATCTGTCCCATCTAGCGCCACCATCAGGACGATTTTGGTAAAACAAACTTTTGGCCTATTTGTCGAGATAAGCGACCGTATTAGGGAGTCTTACTGGTGTCCTTGTATTCAATTTCCTAAGTGTGGATATAAACCAGTAAGACTCCCTAATCGGGAGATAAGCGTGATTTTAGGGCAAAATCTGTAGGAGCAGTGTCCAAAAATGTGTTTTGCAAGAATCGGCCTCATGGTGGCGCTAGAAGAGGGGTATGTGAGAATTGAGTGGTGGAGGTTGTGGTTTGGCAGCCAAGGAGTGTGTGTGTGAAAAATTTGGCATGGATCTGGGCAACGGTGGTGGAGATATGAGCAGGGCAAAAGTGTGACGTGTGACAGACTGACAAGACTGGCAGACTGACAGACTGATGGACTGACAGCCGGTGGAGGTTTCGATAGCAACTGCGACCTAAGCCTCTTTCACACAGTATAGGTGAAATCCATGTGAACGCACGCATCCCATTTCCAATGGGGACCTGATGCGTGACAGTCCGTCTAGTGCGATACGGCAGAGTTGTCACTGACAGGAAATGGGGGGAGAGATGGGGAGTTAAAGGTCAACAAGAGACAGTGACATACTGTACAATGAATGATCTACACAGCCTCTGTAACTGTCATCTCCAGTGCCGAAGGGTTTTCAGATGTTCTGGACATTCTTTGTACAGAATATGTGCCTTAGTTTTATCATTATCAAATTAATATTAATTGGTGGATTTAAATAAATAATCAGAGCGATATCTCTGGTCTGTACTTGTGTTATTGAAGGGAACTTGCTAAAACAAGGGGCAGGCCTATGGCCACAGCCTGCGGCTTCATTCCTAGAAGTAAGCCATTTACCATGAGAGGGAGTGGGTTGTTGGCTGATTTACCACTGTTTCAGGGTTGTGGCATGACCACGACCCTCGAATGGTAAATTGCTTTTCTACCACTTCTACCATATAAATGAAAGAAAACACAGTAGCAAGGTTGGAAATGTTACAACTGCAACACAACAGTGGGCGGGGTCCATGAGGCAACTCAAGGTTGTTGACTGATTTACCACCGTTTTAAGCCAATCAGAATCCAGTATCTGAACATGTGACCACAAAAAGTGGTAGAATGTGTATTACTAGTCCTGTGCCCGGGGGTTTGCACACTGCACAGTAGAGGGATTCAATGTAGGAGTCTCAGTAATGTGTAAAAGTGTTAGAATGTGTATTACTAGTCCTGTGCCCGGGGGTTTGCACACTGCACAGTAGAGGGATTCAATGTAGGAGTCTCAGTAACGTTGGAGAACCCAGACCGGTGCCCGTTGGGCAGAACACTCACCACCAGTAAGACTCCCTAATCGGGAGATAAGTTGGTCGCTTATCTCCTCAAATAGGCCAAAAGTTTGTTTTACCAATTATCAAGACATACGGGCAGTTGACAGTTTGCCATGTTTACTCATTGAAGTTGAATCTCCATATATGGAGATAACCTACGCATCACACTAAGTCTGACCTCACCAGCCCATATTTGGGCATGAGCAACTTATGTCTCCATATATGGAGATATGATGACATCACACAGTCCTCAGCCGATGATGTGGCGTGATGTCATACAATACACAAACGAGCCCTACAGTATAAAGGGGCAATTCTTGCCAGGAAAGAAGCATTTCTTCGACTCAGACCTTATCGCCAGGGTTGGCTTATAGCAGCTGTCGGTAGATAATGCCGGTCTTATATACTCATTGAAGTTGAATCTCCATATATGGAGATAACCTACGCATCACACTAAGTCTGACCTCACCAGCCCATATTTGGGCATGAGCAACTTATGTCTCCATATATGGAGATATGATGACATCACACAGTCCTCAGCCGATGATGTGGCGTGATGTCATACAATACACAAACGTCATACTGACGTCAGCAGTGTGATGTCATACTGATGCGGAGATATGAGCAGGGCAAAGGTGTGACGTGTGACGTGTGACCGACCGACCGACCGACCGACCGACCGACCGACCGACCGACCGACCGACGGACGGCCGGTGGAGGTTTTGATACCAGTAAGACTCCCTAATCGGGAGATAAGCGACCGTTGGTCGCTTATCTCCACAAATATCACAACCTCCACCTCTCACGTCATACGGGTAGCCATAGTTACACCTGGAATGTTGAATCTCCATATATGGAGATAACCTACGCATCACACAAAGTCTGACCTCACCAGCCCATACTTGGGCATGGACGACTTATATCTCCATATACGGAGATGGCCATATATGGAGATACGATGACATCACAGAGTCCACAGCTGATGATGTGGCGTGATGTCATACAATACACAAACAAGCCCTATATAAAGGGGCAATTCTCACCAGGGAAGAGAGCATTGCCTGGAATGTTGAATCTCCATATATGGAGATAACCTACGCATCACACAAAGTCTGACCTCACCAGCCCATACTTGGGCATGGACGACTTATATCTCCATATACGGAGATGGCCATATATGGAGATACGATGACATCACAGAGTCCACAGCTGATGATGTGGCGTGATGTCATACAATAAACAAACAAGCCCTATATACTGATGCGATACGATGACATCACAGAGTCCACAGCTGATGATGTGGCGTGATGTCATACAATAAACAAACAAGCCCTATATACTGATGCGGAGATATGAGCAGGGCAAAGGTGTGACGTGTGACGTGTGACCGACCGACCGACCGACCGACCGACCGACCGACGGCCGGTGGAGGTTTTCATAGTAAACTGCTCCCTGACGGTCGCAATCAGTGATGTCAGCATGCAGACAGACGGTCAGACGGCGGACGGACAGACATTCGGTAAATTAATAGTTAGATAAATGGCCTGCCAGCTCCGTCAAAGAAGAATATTTTCCCAGGGTTTTATTTGTCAGGATTCCTTGTTCCCTGTTGTCTTATTCTGAAGGGCTCAAAGAAAGGCTGTTTGGTTGTATTTTGACCTTGCACGTCTGCTTACATTTAGTGTGAAATAATATGTGTGTTTTGTTCAGAGCTCACACCTGACAAAAGACCATTGATATTAAATACTGATGACGATAGTTAAATAAAATGTATGTGACTTTGGTGACATTTACACAGGCACGTTTTATTGCGATTAAAACGAATCCTGTAACGTATTGTCGGAAAATGCGCAACGTTTGGGCATGTGTGAGTCAGTGTGACGAGTGCGACGCATGCGTATTCTTTTGCGAATCAAATAAACAAATCCGGTGGTTGCGATTCGCTACAGCATGTGGTTCACTGTTGGTGTGAATTCATCCGCCTCAAATGCAGGCAAACATTGTGGTAGAGCCCTTACAGTAGCAGGTTAGATTCCAGTATTCCACTCCCGACCGCCCGCTTAGATTTCTGACCGCTGCTCCCTCCGCAGAGGAGGGCTTTATTGGCATGAGAAAACACTTTACATTGGCAAAGCAGAAGTGTACACAATACAACACAATACAATACAATACAATACAGTACAGTACAATACAATACAATACAATACAGTACAGTACAGTACAGTACAATACAATACAATACAATACAATACAATACAGTACAGTACAGTACAGTACAGTACAGTACAGTACAGTACAATACAATACAATACAATACAATACAATACAATACAATACAATACAATACAATACAATACAATACAATACAATACAGTACAGTACAGTACAGTACAGTACAATACAATACAATACAATACAGTACAATACAACACAATACAACCAGAACACAACACAACCAGAACACAATATGTATCCTACAAGTGAAAGGCGTGTAACAGTTTTCATGTCTGAGTCTCTCTTTTTCTCTCTTTCTTTCTCTCGCTCTCTCCCTCGCTCGCTCTCTGTGCCATACGGAGATGCATATTACACACAGAGGGAGGGAGGGAGGGTGGGAGGGAGGGAGGGAGAGTGACGTTCTCCTCTGCACAAATAAGCTCTAGCCTATAATTATGGTTTATTGGCTTTTGCAGTCCCGCGGCTGTTTAAATAGTTTTGGACGCCCGTGTCTAACTGCATGTATTTAAAAAAGGAAAACAAGGAAGTGTTGTCATAGGATCCATGTTCTGTCACTGCATTGTCTATTTCTCGCCTCAAATGTTTTTAAAAACATTCTTGAGAGATTCTTGGGGGGGGGGGGGGGGGGGGAGTGGGACTGAGTTACCAGGGCCCAAGATGGAGGGGCCTTAATTCATTTTATACTTTAGCTATTGAAAAATAGCAGATATACAAGCTCACAGCGCTGCACGCTTTGTAGATCTGCTACTTTTGAAAAGTCGTGAAAATATGTGCAAATCTTTGAATATAGCCTTTGTATTTTTTAAGCGAACATTTGTAACTCAAATCTAGATTCGGGGGTGGTCCCTGAAACTAAATATTTTGAGATGAGGGTCCGTGGCCAAATACATATCATTTTGGGGGTCCTTCACATGAAAAGGTTTGAGCACCACTGACATAGAAACATAGGTTTAATAAAAAAACAAAAAAAAAACACAAAGACTTGCACAAGATTTTTCAAAAATAGCAGATCTACACTCGGTAGCAGCGCGGAACTCGGTGCCATGCTGTGAGCTTGAATATCTGCTATTTTTCAACAGCACAAAATAATGCGTTCCCAGTCTAGATGGGTTAAACCCCCTCCTCCCCCTATGAAGAACATTCACGGGGGGGGGGGGGGGCCCGCAGTGACTCCTTGCACCCTGCAGGGCCCAGCATGTGGGGTGACGCCCCTGGGCATGGTAGGTACTCACCTGACTTGGGGAAAGTCACCACGTAAACGTCGTCATCTCTCACTTCAAAGTCCTGGATGTTGTCTATGATCTGTGGGGTGAGGTCTAGGTTGTCATCCATCAGGAAAACACTGCCTTTGTAGGCGAACAGGGTGTCGCTCAGGAGCTTGTAGTCCTGCTGAGCCATGAGAAGACTTTATGACTTTCTATCCCCCCAAAAAATGCCAATTAAAAGCAAACCGACCAAAAGCACAAGGAACAAAGCTTTCCGTGTGGATTGCGTGGAGATGTTTGTGTAGTTTCATAACCTGGTGTTGTGCACACTGCAGCCCGAGGTAATATATTAGGAAGGGTTACTACAGGTTGTGTTAGCCTATCACAGGCCTGGGTGAGGCAGGGTCAGGGCCAGGGACGTGCAGAGAACTTTAGAGAGGCAGGGGCTGACATTTCTAAAAGGGCCTTTTGGTGGAAATATATGGAAAATAGCAGACCTCCAAGCTCACAACGCGTTGCAGCAGTGTGTGATACCACATGTCGAAAGACGTGGCCTTTCAACCCTGTTTAGATCAAGTTGGAGATGATTATCTTTTCACTGCTTAAATGCTGGATGCAACATATTATTGGTGGGTTAATTGTTTAATGCTAAAGTTGGTTAGTGTCTATGAGGCCGCAGGCGTACTAGGAAACTATAGTTCCATGTACTCATGTATGCTCATGTGTGGTTAGGATAAGTTTAAAGGGACAGCCCCTGGCATACTGTCTCGCATAACTTGAATATTGTGATTTCAGAAGTCACCACCAGTGTTCCTGTGTCAGTGTACACAGTAACAGTGTTGTGTGTCACAGTGACTGACTGGAGATGGTTGAAAAGGTTTTCTATTCCTGCATTTGGTTTTATGATGCAGGTAGGGGAAATCTCGCTTTTTCGAAGTTGTCAAGTCGACTCAGTCGACTTCATTACACAAGTCGACTCCCACCAAAGTCGGAAAAAAGTTCTATTGTGAAAATAGCAGATCTACATGCTCACAACGCCTCGCAACGCAGTCGTTAAGGTATCACTACTCACCCCACAGAGGTTAGGGTTAGGTTGACTTGTAGAATAGCGAGGGGGGAGTTTAACCCATTTAGACTGGGAACGCATTATTACGCATTATTTTGTGCTTTAACTGTTGAAAAATAGCAGATCTACAAGATCACAGCCCGGCACCGAGTGCCACGCTGCAAGCTTGTAGATCTGTATTTTTTTTAAATCGTGAAAATTCTTGAATATTTCAAATCCTTCTAAGGTTTTTTTTTGGTTTGTTGAAAAACCTGTGTTTCTATGCCAGTACTGTGCTTAAAACCTTTTCATGTGAAGAACCCCAAAATGACGCCCCTGATTGTACTGACTCAGGGCTTTGGACACAGTACAGTACAGTACAGTACAGTACAGTACAGTACAGTACAGTACAGTTACAGTACGTATTCACTGGCAGATCACACCTCATATTAGACTAGAGGTGATGTGAGGACATGATCTAAAATTGGGGCAAAGGTCTGGAGAATCATCACAAGCCTATGACCACAAGCCCCTCCTACAGCATACCCTGCTTTAACATCAAGTATAACATAAATGGGACCATATTTTCACAAAACGGATATCATGGTGATTGAAACGAGGCTTTAAACTAGCAACAGGAACCATAAAGTACTTATGACATGTTATTAAGGTAAGAACATCAAATGTAAAAGTTGGGGCTTCTGGTACCAGAACAGCGTAACTAGCGGCCAATCATAGGAACTTTTAGTTCTGGGTTTCATTTTTAATCTGGACAACTGGTCCCCTGAGCATAACAGATTTCTACACAGAGAGGGTAATTCTCAACATAAGATGCTGCATTCAAGTTCAGGAGAGTTTGGACAAGACAATTCTCTCTTCTGAATGCTGCCTTCAGGTATGACATGGAAAGGGGGCATTTGCATTTTTTCACCTCAGTAAAACCTGCATTCATGGTCTGGAGAGGACACTTTGTACAGACGGATAAAAGAGCTGGGGCTCAAACCCCCTTTGATGTCTATGTGTGCACGTGCCTGGTTAAGAGCCTTGTTGCGACCGTCAGGGAGCAGTTTACTATGAAAACCTCCACCGGCCGTCCGTCCGTCCGTCCGTCCGTCCGTCCGTCACACGTCACACCTTTGCCCTGCTCATATCTCCGCATCAGTATGACATCACACCACATGTGTACACAAACCTTTGTGTACGTTGCTGTGGCAACAGTCTGTTGTTGCTGGTCTGTTAGTGTACGTTAGCAACCACCTTAGCAACCATGGTTTTACCCTAGCAACCAACTGTTTACCCTAGCAACCAACTGTTTACCATAGCAACCATGTTTTTTTACCCTAGCAACCAACTGTTTACCATAGCAACCAGATATGCAGAGCAGGGATCTCCATATATGGGCATAAACAGGTGACATCACACTGATGTCAGATACTCAGAGCAGGGATTTCTCCATAATATATGGGCATAAAAGGGATTCTGTTAGGGATCTCCATATATGGGCATAAAAGGGATTCTGTTAGGGATCTCCATATATGGGCATACAAGGGATTCTGTTAGGGATCTCCATATATGGGCATAAAAGGGATTCTGTTAGGTATCTCCATATATGGGCATAAAAGGGATTCTGTTAGGGATCTCCATATATGGGCATAAAAGGGATTCTGTTAGGGATCTCCATATATGGGCATAAAAGGGATTCTGTTAGGGATCTCCATATATGGGCATAAAAGGGATTCTGTTAGCTGTTAGTGATCTCCATATATGGGCATAAAAGGGATGCTGTTAGGGATCTCCATATATGGGCATAAAAGGGATTCTGTTAGGGATCTCCATATATGGGCATGAAAGGGATTCTGTTAGGGATCTCCATATATGGGCATAAAAGGGATTGTATCCCAGATGATGCCCTGTTAGGAGATCCACACTAACAGAATCCATATATGGTCCTACCGACAGCTGCTATAAGCCAACCCTGGCGATAAGGTCTGAGTCGAAGAAATGCTTCTTTCCTGGCAAGAATTGCCCCTTTATACTGTAGGGCTCGTTTGTGTATTGTATGACATCACGCCACATCATCGGCTGAGGACTGTGTGATGTCATCATATCTCCATATATGGAGACATAAGTTGCTCATGCCCAAATATGGGCTGGTGAGGTCAGACTTAGTGTGATGCATAGGTTATCTCCATATATGGAGATTCAACTTCAATGAGTAACCATGGCAAACTGTCAACTGCCCGTATGTCTTGATAATTGGTAAAACAAACTTTTGGCCTATTTGTGGAGATAAGCGACCAACGGTCGCTTATCTCCCGATTAGGGAGTCTTACTGGTATTAGAGGGTTCTCACCGTTCTGCCAATGTGGGGTCAGAAACAGCTACGGTCACTCCAATGCATTCTGTAAACCAGTGCTTTGTCCCTGTTCACCCATAGATGTGTGTGTAGGACCTGGCCCACTGACGCAACTCTCCAATACAGGGCTCTGGGCAGGGTTACCACAGGTCGTGGTATCAGGTGTTTTGACCTTTGGTCTACCGGTTTAATCATCTGCAGCCTGCGCTTCTTTCACAAGCAGCTGGACCCCCGTCTGCACTGGTTCTCAACCTGTGGGCCGGGACCCCCAGGGGGGTCCCCAGATGATTAAGTTAATGTGCAACATTGTTTTCTCTCAACAGTAAACAAACCAACATAAAGTTTAAGTGTATAGAGGGTATCTGCACATTTCTAAAGTGACAATTTAAGGACTTTTTAACACCTCTAAGATGACAAATCAAACATTGGCCAAATTGTCAAATATTAGAGGCAGAAATTGCACACCGTGTTATACAAAATGTAATGCCTCAACTCTTAGTGCTCATCAGGGTGGGGGGGGGGGTCCCCAGTTAAAATATGATTATTTTGGGGGTCGCGGCCTGAAAAGGTTGAGAACCACTGGTCTAAAGTAACTAAGTATATTTACTCTGTACTGTACTTAAGTACACATTTGAGGTATATATTTTGTGTAAGTTTACTGCAGTATTTGTACTTTTACTTCTACTCCACTACATCTCAGGGGCACATATTGTACTTTTACTCCACTTTTTTTTTTGTTGTTGAAAACTTTAGTTACTTAAATTATTATTACAAAACATGCCTTAACTTCAAGCCTTTAAAACCCTTTGAAAATAGCCGATCTCCAAGCTCACATATTTGTGAGCTGGTAGATCTGCTATTTTCAAAAGATTTACTTGTAACAGAGTATTATTTTCTACATTGCAGTTGTGATACTTTTACAGGGGCGGGTGGCCCGGTGGTAGAGTGGCCGTCTTAGACATGGAGGGTTCCGGAAGGGTTCCCAGTTCGATCCCGGGCTCCCCCAGAGTCAGTGTGGAAGAGTCCTTGATCAAGACTCTGAACCCCTAACTGCTCCTGATGAGCAGGTTGGTTTAATTATCAAGACTCTGAACCCCTAACTGCTCCTGATGAGCAGGTTGGTGTTAATTATCAAGACTCTGAACCCCTAACTGCTCCTGATGAGCAGGTTGGTGTTAATTATCAAGACTCTGAACCCCTAACTGCTCCTGATGAGCAGGTTGGTGTTAATTATCAAGACTCTGAACCCCTAACTGCTCCTGATGAGCAGGTTGGTGTTAATTATCAAGACTCTGAACCCCTAACTGCTCCTGATGAGCAGGTTGGTGTTAATTATCAAGACTCTGAACCCCTAACTGCTCCTGATGAGCAGGTTGGTGTTAATTATCAAGACTCTGAACCCCTAACTGCTCCTGATGAGCAGGTTGGTGTTAATTATCAAGACTCTGAACCCCTAACTGCTCCTGATGAGCAGGTTGGTGTTAATTATCAAGACTCTGAACCCCTTACTGCTCCTGATGAGCAGGTTGGTGTTAATTATCAAGACTCTGAACCCCTTACTGCTCCTGATGAGCAGGTTGGTGCCAAGCATGGTTTCCTCTGACATCGCTGTATGGATGTAATGCATCATTCAGCATTTAGACTACAACATTTGAGTACTTTTCACACCCCTGGACCAGCCTGTGCCATGCTGGCTGTCTGGCTGACTGGCTGACTGGCTGACTGGCTGGCTGGCTGGCTGGCTGGCTGGCTGGCTGGCTGGCTGGCTGGTTGGTTGGCTGGCTGGCTGACTGGCCAAGTCAAACAAACGGTCTGTATCGACCAGGGTTTGTCAAAGTGTGGGCAGTACAGTTGATTCTATCCACTTTGTATCAAATGTTTTCTTTATTTTTGCAATGCATTAGGCCATGCACCCATGCAGGAACTACATGGGTCCATTTGTACACTCTCAGAGTTATAGACCAGTAAGGGTCCATTTGGTTCCATTTGTACACTCTCAGAGTTACAGAGCTGTAAGGGTCCATTTGGTTCCATTTGTACACTCTCAGAGTTACAGAGCTGTAAGGGTCCATTTGGTTCCATTTGTACACTCTCAGATTTACAGAGCTGTAAGGGTCCATTTGGTTCCATTTGTACACTCTCAGAGTTACAGAGCTGTAAGGGTCCATTTGGTTCCATTTGTACACTCTCACAGTTACAGAGCTGTAAGGGTCCATTTGGTTCCACTTGTACACTCTCAGAGTTACAGAGCTGTAAGGGTCCATTTGGTTCCATTTGTACACTCTCAGAGTTACAGAGCTGTAAGGGTCCATTTGGTTCCATTTGTACACTCTCAGAGTTACAGAGCTGTAAGGGTCCATTTGGTTCCATTTGTACACTCTCAGAGTTACAGAGCTGTAAGGGTCCATTTGTACACTCTCAGAGTTACAGAGCTGTAAGGGTCCATTTGGTTCCATTTGTACGAGTGGGGTGGCTCAGAGTAGATGACAGAGTACAGCAACTTGCAATGGGCCTGGTGTACAAGATACACTACACCACTATGATACCCAAGTACCTTTCAAAATACTTTATAAACATTAAGGATGTCCATAATTACAACACCAGAGGCAGCGCCACAGATCACTTTCAACCCAGAGTCAAAACCAACAAAGGGTCAAACTCTTTTTTCTGCTATACCACCAAAATGTGGAAAGCCTTACCGAAGGCCATAAAGGAGTGTGGATCACTAGCATCCTTTAAAATTGCCCTGAAAAACCACTTACAGGCAGCAGCCGTTCGCAACTGGTAAAAAATGAACCTAGCCCAACCCTACCCTGCCCCTTCTTTGTATATACTGTTTGTTTTAGACTTACTGTATTTTTTTTTGTTTTTCTTTACATATCTACTGCATAGTACTTCTACTACTAGTTCTATTTGTCTGTCATTCAATGTTATATGAGATACTTCAATGGTTTCCAGTGGAAATAAGCTTAGTCTTTTCATGGATCTCCTTTTAGTAGACCTTGTACCAGTGAACTGTACCGTCATGAAACTGTACCTTTTCCTATGCAAACTTCTAATAAAGTCTTCAATCAATCAAACACTCTCAGAGTTACAGAGCTGTAAGGGTCCATTTGTACACTCTCAGAGTTACAGACCTGTAAGGGTCCATTTGGTTCCATTATAGTGTTATACTGTTATTTACTTGAATTTAGACAGCAATGCTTCTCTGTGAATATCTCTATATCAGTCGGTCTGTGTCCCATTCATGCCCCTATATGGAGATGTCTGTATCTTTCTATCTGCATATCTTTATGCCCATATGGAGATCTCTGATGCCATCAAAATAACATCTTTTTTAATTTAAAATCTTCATCCTGTGATTTTTGTGTCATTTATCTAATGTAATCCTGGTCTCTGCTCTCCCTCTGCCAACCTGGCAGAGCAACAGACTGACCTCATGCTTCCTTCAGTGCATGAGGAGTCCAAGCACCAAGAAGATGGTTCCTCACAACCTCTTATTTCTCATAATACAGCAGGGGTCTTCAACGTTTTCAGGCCAAGGACCCCTTAGCTGAGAGAGAGATGAAGCAGGGACCCCCAGATTCCATATAGATTCATTGTTTGACAGCACAATCATCAGTGTATTTTGGATTCATGTCAATTTGTGTTTTCAGATGTTTAACCACTTGAACCGTCAATACTTAATAAACTTGACCTTTCTGTACTTAGTCTGCTCTTTTTCTCCTCTACACCAAACCTCTTTGCCACAAATAGCCGATCTACAAGCTCACAACGCCTCGCAGCACGAGGCGCTGTGAGCTTGTAGATCTGCTATTTTTGGCTAAAAGTTCTCAGAATATGGACATTAGGGTTCAAGTGGTTAATATAAAAAAGGAGAAAAAAGTTTTTATCACACAAAGATTTGAAGGACCCCCTGTAGTTACTCTGAGGACCCCCTAGGGGTCACGGACCCCCTGTTGAAGACCCCTGATATACAGTATTCGTCACTGTCTGGCCAAAATCTCTTAACTTTATTTTTTAGGTTTAATTTTTTGTCATAAATCAGGGCTATTGAACACCCTTTACATCTGAGTGTTGGTTAAAATAATATTGAACCAATGAAAAGTAGTAAAAACCCCTTTGGTCAAAACCTCCTAACTCCACTTGAGATCATTTTCCAGAAAATGAACATTTTGGAGTTAGGAGGTTTCGGCCCGACAGCAGAGATATATTTGTATCACATGACACGATACTAGTAACCTTTTTGTCAACCACTTTATTTCATGGGCCGTGCATGACAGTCATAACACAGAAATAGTTTATACATGAATAAAGCGTCAACAGTCACCGACAGTTGTTTTAAAAAAGGTGTTGTTTATGTTTTGTCAGTACTTAGTTTGTAACCACTCGCTGACAGATGATATCATCTTTATTAATATTAATTTACATTTATTGTCCAGGAAACAGTTTAGCTCCAGCCTAAAGACACTGAATAAATAATGTTTGTGTAGAAAACATTTTACCAGTGGTTAGAGCCCCCTCTAGTGGTCATGATGTGCAACTACAAGAAGCAGTAACCTTTGAGAGGAGCTTGTGCCACTTCCAAAATACCCAAATGTAATCCATTACAAATACAATCCAAAATGTAATCCATGAACAGCAGCAACTGCTGGTTTCAGATTAGCACACATTGTGTGCATGTTGTTCTTTTCATAAATACATAAATACAATTTTCTTCACAACAATTCATGTAAGAAGAGTCCTTGAGCAAAACACTGAACCAGCAACCTCTCCTGATGAGCAGCTCAGTGCCTTGCATGGTTTCCTGTGTGTGTGTGTGTGTGTGTGTGTGTGTGTGTGTGTGTGTGTGTGTGTGTGTGTGTGTGTGTGTGTGTGTGTGTGTGTGTGTGTGTGTGTGTGTGTGTGTGTGTGTGTGTGTGTGTGTGTGTGTGTGTGTGTGTGTGTGTGTGTGTGTGTGTGTGTGTGTGTCTGTTAGGGACGGGACAATATAAAAATTCCATATCACGATTATTGTGACAAAAGAAGTGAGACGCGTTGTGAGCTTGTAGATCTGCTATTTTTTGGCAAAGATATTTGGTAGAGTTTGAGTGAAAAAATACTGTGTGAAGTACGTTATTTATATTTGACCAATTATAGAGTGTTTAAATGGTACCTCACCAACCTGCTCATCAGGAGCAGTTAGGGGTTCAGAGTCTTGCTCAAGGACTCTTCAACACCAACTCTGGGGGAGCCTGGGATCGAACCGGGAACGCTCTGTGTTCTAAGACAGCCACTCTACCCCTGAGCCCCTGCCTCCCCTGTGTCTTTTACAGATCTGCTGTGTCACTGGACTCACTCCTCCGTCTCTTCTGTCCAGCACTGCTGCTCTGTGTGTCTGTCTGTCTGGGAGGCCCCTGGGGCCCCTGGAGGTCCCGGGGCCCCTGGCCGGGCCCCAGCACCTGCCTGACAGTCATGTTGACCCTGGATCTCTGCATGAAGCTCCAGCAGACCTCCCACTCCTCCTCGGATAGCGAGCCCATCACAGAGCCTCCCTCCTGGGAAGCTTCCTCTCCTTGCCTGGGGTCCGGAGCCGAGGACCCCTGGCTGGAGGGGTAGGAGCCTGGTAGCAGAGGTGTGTAACAGTATTAATTATAATTACACAAAATATTATACAAATAAGTGCTTCTGCCTGACCTACTGTACTGTATATGTAAGCCTCAGCCGTCATTATGGAGTGATAGAATCTGCTTCGGTGCCACAGTAGACTGAAAGTGCATTATTACACAGCTTGGTTGAATGCTTGATTCTGATTGGTCAATCGCTGAAATCAGCTGTGAATTATAGGCGTATAATGACGGACTGCTGTCTAATCAAAGTCAAAATCATCATGTCAGCCATGTAAACAAACACACAGCGACATTTACAACTAAACGTTCCTCTCAAGAATGTTTTTAAAAATTTGTGAAGCGAGAAATGTAGAAACGATGCAGTAAGTTAAAGAAAATGGATTCTATTTGGGACACTTCCTTGTTTTCCAAGGCGACGTGTGGGACGCCCATCTCCAGGCTGATATCAGCCTGTCAGGACCTTTATTTCTCGATAACGCCCGTGCAGCCAGACATCATCCCTTACTTACTGTGGTGGAAAAATCCATATAACAATCATTGTGGTATTAATTTATTAAATGTATATGCATAGAGCCTATTTAAACCCTCTGCAGGGTTGACATCATTCCCTGTTCCTCCCTGACAAACCCCTTACAAACAGCCGACTCACACAATCCTATTTCAAATATGCCGACTGTGTGTGTGTGTGTAACTATAGAATAGAGACCATGTAAGGAGTGACCATCTGTTGTTACCTTTCTGTACATCTTCTGCCTATGTATAAATGTGTGTGGGACATGGTGTTTGGGGGCTGATGGGGGAAGCTCTGAAGGGAGACGCAAGTCTCTCTCTCTCTGCTGTGATGAGATCTACAATAAAGTATGAAGTCTGATTCCTGACAATGCAGTCCTGCACCTTCCTGATTTGTTTAACTTACTTATAGTAACTTCAAAAACTTCCATTACATTACCTACCTATCCCCTGTATAAATGTCCTGCTACACCTAAACCTCTTCCTTCTGTATTTCCGTATTGAACGAGGTGGGAGGCTTTTGTTATCTTCTCTGTAAAACAAAGTAGTATTGGAGTTGCAAATGACTTATAGAGTGTTTGTTTGACTTTGTAGAAAGATTAGCTCTTGTGCGCTAAAAAACACTGACTTGGAGATGTGTGTGTTTTTGTCAGAATTAAAAGAACCTGATCATCATGTTTTAGGGGGGAAAGAATCATGGCTTTAAGTACCTGTGATGATGCAGGGCACAGCGTGGTACAGGAGGCGGGACGCTCCTGACATCACCATGATGTCACCACTGTGCATCAGCATGGCTGTGGGCGGGTCCTCCCTGCGAGCCCCGCCCAGCAGGAACACAGCCGATTGGCCGAAACTGCCGTCAATCAAAAGAGAGAGAGAGAGAACACACAAGGTTGATCGGTGATCACACACACTGGAGTTGGAAGATAAGCCAAAATATTTCTATCGTCAGCCCAAAATGTGCAGATATATTCACCTACAGCAGGGGTTCTATAAAATGTACTAAACTAGTGAAAACAGCAGATCTTCAAGCACACAACGCCTCGCGTGTGTGCTTGTAGATCGGCTGTTTTCACTAGTTTTGTGCGACAGTCTTGTATGATGAAGCAGGGCTTTGCTTTACCAAAAGACGTACACATTTGAAACTTGGAGATACGAGGTTTCTGCCCGACAGTGACGATATTTTAGTGATTGTGTTGCGAGGAAAACGTTGAGATAACAGCCATTTTGGTTTGAACTGACTGAAAATAACTTTGTACATCAAGTTTAAAATGATACTAAATATGTTTTCAAGTGTCCAAATGAATTCCAAATATTATCAAATTATCTCGCGGCACCCCAGGGTGCCCCGTCACCCACTTTGAGAACCCCTGCCCTAGAAGCAGCTCCACAAAGCCTGAGTTACTCTGCCATACAGCAGGTTGCGTGTCTAAATCACAATCACTGTGACAATATATCATATTGTATGATTACATTAAATTGTAACCTGACAACCACTGAGGATGTACAGTAGGAGTTTAGGGATAACATTTTGTTCCACAGATAAATGTTGTGAAAACAGACAATCTACAAAGTAATCTAATTTCACAATGTGTGCCTCTTTCTTACGGCCAGGCTACACCAAGGCACGCGGGGCGTCTGCGTATTTTGGAAAGATCCAATATATGTATATCAATGATATCTGCTACACCAGGCGCAGGGATAGCGCAAGCCCCGGATACGAATGCTGTAAAAATGGGATCGGTTCTATTTTGTGCGCGCGTATGCGTTTTGTACACAAACTCCCTGGTCTGCCACACATATACTCCCTCTTTGGTGTAGCCAGGGGCTTTTCACTCACGCACAGACAGCCCACGTGTGCACATGCGTTTTTTTGGTGTAGCCCAGCCGTTATAGTATTTGACAATTTGGCCAATGTTTGACCAGTTTCGTTTGTTGATTACTTTGATGCAGCAAAGGGCTTTTCGCTTTCTTTTGTTTTTGAGGTATTGAAAAGGTCTTAAAGGTCCTTAAAGGATTTTTTTAGCTAGTGGCACTAGTGAGCGATCACAGATTGAAACAGCATCTCAAATTGTATTCTAGATGTACTTGCATAATAGGGAAGCTTTGTGGTGTTGTCATGGACTCATGAACTAAAATACCTTGCAGACACCTCTTTAATTTAAATAGTTCATGAGTCCATCAGACACTCTTTAGACTGCTTTGACGTTCAGACAGAACTTGTACCCAGTAGTACTAGGCTACATAGCAGCTCACACAATGGATGGAGCGTTGATATTCATCAACCAGGTCGTCATTGCTGTTCATTCAAGCTGTGATGCTCAGCGTCGATCGGCAGGTTTTGTTAGCGAGGTGTGAAAGCAGACAATGGTGCAGGCAGCTTCATAAGTAGTGGAGCCCCATCTCAGCCCTGGTTGTTCAGTAACTGAATGACAGTAGTACTACCTTCCTATTCCTAACCTAGGACTAATGTAACCATATTTTTGCTTGTGTTGACATGATGGTGAGATACTTGTGTTGCACTGACTAGCAGTGACTGTTATGGACACTTGTTTGGAACTGTATTGATAGTTGTTCTCTAAGTATTGCTTTTTGCTATTTTGTTTAAGTATGGCTGTAGCGGGGCAGATAAATGCATTTTTGCACTAAAATACTTCACAAGTGGAAAGAAACCTAAAACTTTTCACAGGTACTCCTTAGGGGTTGTTCCTATGATAAAACACGTTAGACACTGAAAAATCTAAATGGCTGCCATGTTTCCAAGATGGCTGCCTCTGAACAGTACGCCAGCCAGTTAATGTCCGATTTTCATAATATTAGAGTTGTTTTGTAGGTTTTAAAACATCATGAGTTCATTTATTACACTTTTAAAGCAGCCAGAATAACTTTTCTGACTTTTGGTTGGGGTCTTTCCTCACCTGGGACCCCCCAAACAGACCCCTGAGCTTATCTCAGTAATCGCTTTGCTCCTGCTCCAGAGCAATGTTAAATTAGATCATAACTGAAGCATTAAAGTTGTTGTAACTGTGCTCTGAAAGCAAAAATGAGTAGTAGCAAATACCCAGGGGTCTTCCACAGGGGGTCCGGATCCCCTAGGGGGTCCTCAGAGTTACTACAGGGGGCCTGCCGAATCTTGATGGGGAAGTTTTTCTTCTTTCTTTTTTTTTAATATATTTGAAACTGTTTTTATTAGTATTCTCAGTATTATTTATAACATTTGTGTGTTAGACAGACAGGTTCACAGGTGTTACTGCAGGGATTGCAAGAATTAAGGTATTGCAACTTCTCACTTTGGGCGCACAGTCTAACATGTCCATTTATTGCACTGCACTCACACTGACAACACAACACACACACACCTCTTTGTTATCGTCACCCCAAAACCCACACCCTATCCTCTTAAAGAGCTCACGGTCAATTGTACCCAAAGAAATTCACTACTATACATGTCCTCCCTAATAGTGTTGATAGTTTCCACTATAGCATTTGCAGGGAGGAGAGTGCAAGACAGGTTATTGTGAGCAGCTGCACCGTCCCTTGTAACCTGCTTTGCATTGCCTGGTTAATAAACCAGAACGAACACAACAACACCCCCTGGCGGTAGCGGTGTTGTAGTACGGTTTGGAACTGATCCATTGAGATTCTATTTCCTCAACCAGCTTCAAGGGTTGGCCAATCAGGGTTGTGTGCTTGGGGCACGTGGTTTGGGGCTCGCGTCACTAGGCTTTAGCCCGCCCCCCAGAAATGAAAGCTCTTCCTGAAATCCCAGACTCTCTTCCCAAAACGAAGTGTGATAGAGGCTGGCAACGCTAGGCAATGCTTTGCAAACACATTTGATGAGCTTTGCCTTTGCAGCAGGGAGGGCAAGAAACCTGACTGGAACATACCCTCCACTCTCTGAATTCCATCTATTTTTTCAATTGATGGAAGCTCAGGGCAATTTGTCAGGTATGACAAAGTAGGCATCATAATACGAGACCTTCATCAAGGGACATGATTTTGAGGAAGTGCAAACACATGAAGAGGCTGATACCCCGATTCCTTATCAAGTCCTTGCCTCCAGTACAAAAAAAGGAAATTGATATATTCGAGTGAGTTCAAGTTATTGGATGTTACAAATGTCAAGGGTTCCTTTGCGTACATAGTTTTTCAGGTGCTGACTGGGGAAGAACATTTGTTGGAATCACCAAAAAGACATGGGTCAATGCCTACTTGATGATGATGATGATGATGATGACCAAGCCATTAACCGCTTCAAGGACCTTGGCAAGAGCTTATAAATGGTGAGCTTCCATCAACATTGCAGTCGGAACATTTTGCATGCCATGTTTACAGTTCAAAAGGTCCAACAACCCTGGGATTACTCAGATGGGAACTATTTCTGTCAAAGAACTTGGAGGGTGAGATGCTACCTCCAACTCGTGCTGCACTGCTACCACATTACCTCCGTGCCAACTCCGTCACAATGCAGGATAAATCATACCTGACAAATTGCCCTGTGCTTCCACCAATCAAAGAAAATAGATGGAATTCAGAGAGTGGAGGGTATATTCCAGGTTTCAGGTTTCTTGCTCTCCCTGCTCCAAAGGCAGTACTTGAGCTCATCAAATGTGTCTGCAAAGCAGGTTGTAAGGGACTGTGCATCTGCTCAAATAACCTGCCTTTCACTCTATGCTATGGTGGAGACTGTGTCAACACTAATAGGTTGGACATTGAAGATGATGATGATGATGATGATGAATATATATCCTGCATGTCTGAAATTACTGTATTGTAGTGAATCTCTTTGGGCGTAATTGACCATGGGCTCTATAAGAGGATAAGGTGAGGGTTTTGGGGTGACAATAACAAAGAGGTGTGTGTGTGTGTGTGTGTGTGTGTGTGTGTGTGTGTGTGTGTGTGTGTGTGTGTGTGTGTGTGTGTGTGTGTGTGTGTGTGTGTGTGTGTGTGTGTGTGTGTGTGTGTTGTCAGTGTGAGTGCAGTGCAATAAATGGAAATGTTGTTCTGTGAAAAGTTGCAATACCTTCATTATTGCAATCCAGTAACAGCTGTCAACCATAACTGCTTAACACAAAAACATTATAAATAATACTGAGAATACTAATAAACCATCACAGTACAATACATAAAACCAGGATACATAAAAACACTTCGAAGTTTAAAATGTAAAAAAAAAAAAAGAAAAAAAAAAGATTTGGCAGGCCCTGTAGTAGCTCTGAGGACCCCCCCAGGGGTCCCGGACCCCCCGTGGAAGACCTCTGTTATTTGTTACTAGTAATTTTTTTATTTCAGGGCATATTTCAGATCTAATTTAACATTGTTCTGGAGCAGGAGCAGAGCTAAATAGGCTCAGGGGTCTGTCTGGGGGGTCCCAGGTGAGGAAAGACCCCAACCAAAAGTCAGAAAGGTTATTATGGCTGCTTTAAAAGTGTAATAAATGAACTCAGGATGTTTTAAAACCTTCAAAACAACTCTAATATTATGAAAATTCGATATAAACTGTCTGGCTTACTGTAAAATATATCCGAAAAGGCGGCCATCTTTAAAACTGGCGGCCATTTTGAAAATTAAGTGTCTAATGTGATTTTTCTAAAGAATGACCCAAGAGGTACACTCTGTCAAATTTTGGTGCTTCTTTCCAGAACTGAAGTATTGTTCTCCTTAACTGCCCCGCTACTGTTTCACTTCTGAGCATTGACATTTTATTTTGACACTTTATGTATATATTCTCTTCCCTTTCTTTAGTGTACCTTGCTCTTATACTGTACACTGTTCATTTTTATTATTTTCTTACTTCTCTGTAACTTTGTAAATATCCTTATACTGCTGTGCTGCTGATTTTCCCCCTTGGGATAATAATAGTAATGGGAACATAAGAAAATCTGCAAAGTAAATCGTTACCAAGAAATATCTTCACCAATGTGTTTTTTTTTTTTTTTTTAAGATTTGTTTTTGGGCTTTTTTATGCCTTTATTTGATAGGACAGTAGACTGACAGGAAATGGGGAGAGAGATGGGGAATGACATGTGGCAAAGGTCGTCCGGATCGGGAATCGAACCGGCGACGCCAGCAGGCATCATAGCCTAGTATGTGGTATGCGCCTTGACCACCAGGCCAGCGGGCGCCCCCTCACCAATGTGTTTCTAAAGGTGTGTAATAATATGTACTAAAAGGTTGAAATTCAACTCCCGGGGGAAACCTCATAAAAAATTTTTTTGTGTTTGTGTCCCATTAACTTTACTGTACAGGAAAAAAATACAAAAAATAAATCTGCTTTAAGTAGCATGTGAGGAGTCAAACTAGGGGTTTTTCATGATGCTGAATCCATTGCAAGCATTTGTTTTGCACGATAAACATTCCATGGGCTACAAATGGCCCCCACCAAACGGTGAAAAGTGATGATTCATCACTAAACCATCGTTTTGTGGGTCTGATTTTAGCCCAAGGAATGTTTTTCGTGCAAAACAAATGCTTGCAATGGATTCAGCATCATGAAAAACCCCTAGTTTGACTCCTCACATGCTACTTAAAGCAGATTTATTTTTTGTATTTTTTTCCTGTATAGTAAATTAATGGGATACACAAATCATTTTTTTTATGAGGTTTCCCCCGGGAGTTGAATTTCAACCTTTTAGTACATATTACACACCTTTAGAAACACATTGGTGAAAACATTTCTTGGTAACGATTTACTTTGCAGATTGGTCAAATATCTTATAAAGCCCACTTACTACAAAGGTATCTATCTATCTATCTATCTATCTATCTATCTATCTATCTATCTATCTACCTACCTACCTACCTACCTACCTA
>NC_137827.1:1935079-1997579 GCF_963921795.1 Nannobrachium achirus
GAAACAGTTTTAACCCGTACTTGCGCATGCGCTAACTACTTGCGCATGCGCTAACTACATGGCTAACGACTTGCGCATGCGCTAACTGGGTTGAAACTGTTTCCGGTCGTTGTTTCCGGCCAAAGTGTAGTCCGTTTTGGACTACAGAAAAACGTAGGAGATCTTCCGCTCCCGACCGGATCAAACGGCCCGTTTAGTAAACGAAGACCAGGCTTTCCCCCAGCGGAAAGCCTGGTGATGTGAGGTTACTGCTGATTGTCACTCAGGTGCATTGGGAGCACCTGGCCAGTGTTCCCAGGGTGCTCTATAAAAGGCTGGGTGTGGTCACACTCAGTCTCTCTCTCCTGCCATGAGAGCAGCAGCACTTTGGGCTTAGCCTAACTTTTGGTTTGCACCTTCAACACCACCACACTACATCTTCCACACACTGCTGGCACTACTGATTACACTGATTTAAATGGTTGCTTAACCATTTAAGTTTGGTTCATATTACTGTTTATAGTGTACTGTAAATAAATATGTTTTGTGCACTTTTAACAGCCGTGTCCCTCTCCTTTTGTTATGGCCTAAGAGCCGTGGTCATAACAATACACACACACACACACACACACACACACACACACACACACACACACACACACACACACACACACACACACACACACACACACACACACACTCAACAACAAACGTACGTATGCACAGGGATGTGTGTGTGTGTGTGTGTGTGTGTGTGTGTGTGTGTGTGTGTGTGTGTGTGTGTGTGTGTGTGTGTGTGTGTGTGTGTGTGTGTGTGTGTGTGTGTGTGTGTGTGTCACATTGTAGAGCTTTGGATAAAGGACTATAAAAATGCACCAGTTCTTCCAAAACTGTTACTTTTACGGATAAAGAATAAATAAAAGAAAACAGCAAAAGTAGCAGATCTACAAGCTCAAAAAGAGCTCCACATTTCTTTGGTAAAGACATTTGATAGAGAGTGAAAAACTGACTGTATCAAGTACATACTGTATATTAGAAGTACCTTTTACCAATTATATACTGTAGGGTTTAAGTGGTACCAGATATGCAGCTCTAGAAATAAAAGGTGAATTGATCCCAGTGCATGACGGAGGACCATATCACGATAAATTAAATCTCAACAATACGATTATTGTGAGTGTTTTTTATCCCAATAAACGATAATATCGCGTATCGTCCCATGCCTACTTGGAGGTTGGCTATTTTCACCAAAAGGCCCTTTTGGAAATTTCAGCCCCTGCCTCTCTAACATTCTCTCCACGTCCCTGGTGTTACCTGAATGACAGTAGAGGTGTGCTGTGGTCCAGCTCAGCCTCGTCCACATGGATCCTACCTACCTACCTACCTACCTCCCTACCTACCTACCTACCTACCCACCTACCTCCCTACCTACCTACCTACCTACCTACCTACCTACCTACCTACCTACCCACCTACCCACCTACCTCCCTACCTACCTACCTACCTACCTACCTACCTACCTACCTACCTACCCACCTACCTCCCTACCTACCTACCTACCTACCTACCTACCTCCCTACCTACCCACCTACCTCCCTACCTACCTACCTACCTACCTACCTACCTACCCACCTACCTCCCTACCTACCTACCTACCTACCTACCTACCTACCTACCTACCTACCCACCTACCTCCCTACCTACCTACCTACCTACCTACCTACCTACCTACCTCCCTACCTACCTACCTACCTACCTCCCTACCTCCCTACCTACCTCCCTACCTACCTCCCTACCTACCTACCTACCTGAATGACAGTAGAGGTGTGCTGTGGTCCAGCTCAGCCTCGTCCACATGGATCCTACCTACCTACCTACCTACCTACCTACCTACCTACCTACCTACCTACCTCCCTCCCTACCCACCCACCCTACCTGAATGACAGTAGAGGTGTGCTGTGGTCCAGCTCAGCCTCGTCCACATGGATCCTACCTACCTACCTCCCTACCTACCTACCTACCTACCTACCTACCTACCTGAATGACAGTAGAGGTGTGCTGTGGTCCAGCTCAGCCTCGTCCACATGGATCCTACCTACCTACCTCCCTACCTACCTACCTACCTACCTACCTACCTACCTGAATGACAGTAGAGGTGTGCTGTGGTCCAGCTCAGCCTCGTCCACATGGATCCTACCTACCTACCTACCTACCTACCTACCTACCTACCTACCTACCTACCTCCCTCCCTCCCTACCCACCCACCCTACCTGAATGACAGTAGAGGTGTGCTGTGGTCCAGCTCAGCCTCGTCCACATGGATCCTACCTACCTACCTCCCTACCTACCTCCCTACCTACCTACCTACCTACCTGAATGACAGTAGAGGTGTGCTGTGGTCCAGCTCAGCCTCGTCCACATGGATCCTACCTACCTACCTCCCTACCTACCTCCCTCCCTACCCACCCACCCTACCTGAATGACAGTAGAGGTGTGCTGTGGTCCAGCTCAGCCTCGTCCACATGGATCCTACCTACCTACCTCCCTACCTACCTCCCTACCTACCTACCTACCTACCTGAATGACAGTAGAGGTGTGCTGTGGTCCAGCTCAGCCTCGTCCACATGGATCCTACCTACCTACCTACCTACCTACCTCCCTCCCTACCCACCCACCCTACCTGAATGACAGTAGAGGTGTGCTGTGGTCCAGCTCAGCCTCGTCCACATGGATCCTACCTACCTACCTCCCTACCTACCTCCCTACCTACCTACCTACCTACCTGAATGACAGTAGAGGTGTGCTGTGGTCCAGCTCAGCCTCGTCCACATGGATCCTACCTACCTACCTACCTACCTACCTACCTACCTACCTACCTACCTACCTATCTACCTCCCTACCTACCTACCTATCTACCTCCCTACCTACCTACCTACCTACCTACCTACCTACCTCCCTACCTACCTACCTACCTACCTACCTACCTCCCTACCTACCTACCTACCTACCTACCTACCTACCTACCTCCCTACCTACCTACCTACCTACCTACCTACCTACCTACCTACCTCCCTACCTACCTACCTCCCTACCCACCCACCCTACCTGAATGACAGTAGAGGTGTGCTGTGGTCCAGCTCAGCCTCGCTACCTCCCTACCTACCTACCTACCTACCTACCTCCCTACCTACCTACCTACCTACCTACCTACCTACCTACCTACCTCCCTACCCACCCTACCTGAATGACAGTAGAGGTGTGCTGTGGTCCAGCTCAGCCTCGTCCACATGGATCCTACCTACCTACCTACCTACCTCCCTACCTACCTCCCTACCTACCTACCTACCTACCTCCCTACCTACCTCCCTACCTACCTACCTACCTACCTCCCTACCTACCTACCTACCTACCTACCTCCCTCCCTACCTCCCTACCTACCTACCTACCTACCTACCTCCCTACCTACCTCCCTACCTACCTACCTACCTACCTCCCTACCTACCTCCCTACCTACCTACCTACCTACCTCCCTACCTACCTACCTACCTACCTACCTACCTCCCTACCTACCTACCTACCTACCTACCTACCTACCTACCTCCCTCCCTCCCTCCCTCCCTACCCACCCACCCTACCTGAATGACAGTAGAGGTGTGCTGTGGTCCAGCTCAGCCTCGTCCACATGGATCCTACCTACCTACCTCCCTACCTACCTACCTACCTACCTACCTACCTACCTACCTCCCTCCCTCCCTCCCTCCCTACCCACCCACCCTACCTGAATGACAGTAGAGGTGTGCTGTGGTCCAGCTCAGCCTCGTCCACATGGATCCTACCTACCTACCTCCCTACCTACCTACCTACCTACCTACCTACCTACCTACCTCCCTCCCTCCCTCCCTCCCTACCCACCCACCCTACCTGAATGACAGTAGAGGTGTGCTGTGGTCCAGCTCAGCCTCGTCCACATGGATCCTACCTCCCTACCTACCTACCTACCTACCTCCCTACCTACCTACCTACCTACCTACCTACCTACCTACCTACCTACCTACCTACCTCCCTACCTACCTACCTACCTACCTCCCTACCTACCTACCTACCTACCTACCTACCTACCTCCCTCCCTCCCTCCCTCCCTACCCACCCACCCTACCTGAATGACAGTAGAGGTGTGCTGTGGTCCAGCTCAGCCTCGTCCACATGGATCCTACCTACCTACCTCCCTACCTACCTACCTACCTACCTACCTACCTACCTCCCTCCCTCCCTCCCTCCCTACCCACCCACCCTACCTGAATGACAGTAGAGGTGTGCTGTGGTCCAGCTCAGCCTCGTCCACATGGATCCTACCTCCCTACCTACCTACCTACCTACCTACCTACCTACCTACCTCCCTACCTCCCTACCTACCTACCTACCTACCTACCTACCTACCTACCTACCTCCCTCCCTCCCTCCCTCCCTACCCACCCACCCTACCTGAATGACAGTAGAGGTGTGCTGTGGTCCAGCTCAGCCTCGTCCACATGGATCCTACCTCCCTACCTACCTACCTTCCTACCTCCCTACCTACCTACCTACCTCCCTACCTCCCTACCTACCTCCCTACCTACCTACCTACCTACCTCCCTACCTACCTACCTACCTACCTACCTACCTACCTACCTCCCTACCTACCTACCTACCTACCTACCTACCTACCTACCTACCTCCCTCCCTCCCTCCCTCCCTACCCACCCACCCTACCTGAATGACAGTAGAGGTGTGCTGTGGTCCAGCTCAGCCTCGTCCACATGGATCCTCCCTACCTACCTACCTACCTCCCTACCTACCTACCTACCTACCTACCTACACCTACCTCCCTACCTACCCACCCACCCTACCTGAATGACAGTAGAGGTGTGCTGTGGTCCAGCTCAGCCTCGTCCACATGGATCCCCAGAGAGGAGTCACAGTGATAATAGTTAAGGATTCCTGCCTCCGCCTTGAAGCCTGGGAAGCCGCACACCGCTGCAACGTGCTCCGACAGCCACTGGAGGGCGCCGGGGAACGCCGTGTGGTGATCTGCAGAGTAGGTCTGTATAAAAAATACAACAACGTCCACACAATTAGTTTCTTCATTTTTTTCTTAACCGAAATCACTTGGTTCTATAAAGAAATGATATCACTTCAAAGGAGTAGTTTCACCCTAACAACAACGTATTTCTCTATTATTTACACACTCTATGACACCTTGAATTCATGGAGATTGATTGTTATTTTAGTTTTTGTCACATTCCTGTGATGTGATGACAGTCAGTCTCCATCTCCGTTTTTTAACAAAAGCTGCAAACAAAACACAGCCACCATTTAAAGAGAGTTTGTGCGTGAATATCTTAACTAGAAGTCATAGTACGTGGAGAGATGACTGCAACAAGGCAGAAACACTCCAGTTTAAAAAGGTTAAGGTGCAAGGCTCCATAATGTCATGAGAAAATTACAAAAGAATTCTCCTATGGCGATTTCAACAGAAAAAAAAAAAAAAAAAAAGTGTTTGTAGCTACTGCACTCTGGCTTTGTGTCAGGGACGAGCTGGGCCCCTGATTCAGCCCGGGAAAATCGCCTTCTGGGTGCGCTGCAAGGCCCTAAATACTAACCGATGAATCTGTTAATGGCCGGTCTGGACAGGCCGGGATTGGACCGGCCGTTCGGGAGTTGTCCCGCTTTTCCCAATGGCCAGCATGTCCCTGCTTTGTGGGCAGTATAGTGATAACTAGTACCTTAGTAGTCCAGTTGTAGTGATAACTGGTACCTTAGTAGTCCAGCTGTAGTGATAACTGGTACCTTAGTAGTCCAGTTGTAGTGATAACTAGTACCTTAGTAGTCCAGTTGTAGTGATAACTAGTACCTTAGTAGTCCAGTTGTAATGATAACTAGTACCTTAGTAGTCCAGTTGTAGTGATAACTAGTACCTTAGTAGTCCAGTTGTAGTGATAACTGGTACCTTAGTAGTCCAGTTGTAGTGATAACTGGTACCTTAGTAGTCCAGTTGTAGTGATAACTGGTACCTTAGTAGTCCAGTTGTAATGATAACCCAGAGTCACCCAGCGGAGTTTCTCCAGGAGAGTCTTGGGTCGTCTTTTATCAGAACCTTTACTCCTGTGAGGAAAGCAGACCAAACATATGATTAGGAACAAATGTGGGCCTTTCAGGGCAGGAATGTCATGAAGGCCATGGCCGTCGTTGCCCCTCAGTTTGGCCTTAATGCCCCTCAAACCAATGGCATGACCTGAGACCACAGTGGCCTTAATGCCCCTCAAACCAATGACATGACCTGAGACCACAGTGGCCTTAATGCCCCTCAAACCAATGACATGACCTGAGACCACAGTGGCCTTAATGCCCCTCAAACCAATGGTATGACCTGAGACCACAGTGGCCTTAATGCCCCTCAAACCAATGGCATGACCTGAGACCACAGTGGCCTTAATGCCCCTCAAACCAATGGCATGACCTGAGACCACAGTGGCCTTAATGCCCCTCAAACCAATGGCATGACCTGAGACCACAGTGGCCTTAATGCCCCTCAAACCAATGACATGACCTGAGGCCACAGTGGCCTTAATGCCCCTCAAACCAATGACATGACCTGAGACCACAGTGGCCTTAATGCCCCTCAAACCAATGACATGACCTGAGACCACAGTGGCCTTAATGCCCCTCAAACCAATGACATGACCTGAGACCACAGTGGCCTTAATGCCCCTCAAACCAATGACATGACCTGAGACCACAGTGGCCTTAATGCCCCTCAAACCAATGGCAAGACCTGAGACCACAGTGGCCTTAATGCCCCTCAAACCAATGTCATGACCAGAGACCACAGTGGCCTTAATGCCCCTCAAACCAAAGGCATGACCTGAGACCACAGTGGCCTTAATGCCCCTCAAACCAAAGGCATGACCTGAGACCACAGTGGCCTTAATGCCCCTCAAACCAATGTCATGACCAGAGACCACAGTGGCCTTAATGCCCCTCAAACCAAAGGCATGACCTGAGACCACAGTGGCCTTAATGCCCCTCAAACCAAAGGCATGACCTGAGACCACAGTGGCCTTAATGCCCCTCAAACCAATGGCATGACCTGAGACCACAGTGGCCTTAATGCCCCTCAAACCAATGGCATGACCTGAGACCACAGTGGCCTTAATGCCCCTCAAACCAATGGCATGACCTGAGACCACAGTGGCCTTAATGCCCCTCAAACCAATGACATGACCTGAGACCACAGTGGCCTTAATGCCCCTCAAACCAATGGCATGACCTGAGACCACAGTGGCCTTAATGCCCCTCAAACCAATGGCATGACCTGAGACCACAGTGGCATTAATGCCCCAGCTGACTGCACCACTTTCTGCTCTGTCTGGTCAATATGTAGACCGTAGACACCGGTGTCTTGTTGAGTCCTCATTTTTAAACCAATCCAGTATCTTTGATTTGTACAGGGCTGAGCATCAGACTGTAAATACCCTTTTCTATTTCACAGCAGATATTCTACATATTAAATGTAACCTTTAAATTCAATTAATTATTTCAATGGAAACTTTATTTTATTTGATGGCCTTCCTGCCCTGGCATTTGGCCTTTGTGCCCTCAATAAATGGACAACCTCAAAGGCCAAGTGGCCGCGCCCCTAAAATGATGAAATTCCAGGCCTGGTGACAATATGATGATGAGAAAACTGGGTAATTGTAACTACTACTTAAAATGTTAGGGAGAGACTAGTGGAGAAGAGATCCAGTAGAACTAAAACACAAGTCATTTTACAGTATGTTAGGTTGCGTTCTGAAAATAGCAGATCTACAAGCTCACTGTGACATGTTAACTTGTAGATTGGCTAATCTCAGCAGGCAACCAAGTGTAAAATACATTTGTGTCGACAAAATCAACTGTACATTTAGTCAACTGAAATGTAGTCGACTAAAACTAAACTAAAAGCAAAACATTTCAGCTGACTAAAACATGACTTGGGGTGCCCTCACACCAAAATACCTATGAGAATGGAATCCGTGTTCTGCCAATGCATTTCAATGAGAGTGAAGCGGTTTCATGCCAGCAGAGGATTTCTGCAAAAAACGCTCCCTTCTCATTGAAATGCATTGGCGGAACGCGGATTCCACTCTCATAGGTATTTTGGTGTGAGGGCACCCTAACACTAAATCAAGATGTGCTGTCCAAATCCACCCTGATGTGAAGTGAAGAGAAGCCAGGCCTAACCTGATGGCGGTGGCGCTCTGACCCCAGAGGTCCTGCGTGTGCGTGGGGTTCATGTGCATGTCCAGGTTGCACACGTTGGGTTTCTGGGGGAAGATCTTCAGACACTGACGGGTCCAGCAGACATGAGCCTCCGGGAGGAAGGGGTTGGAGATGAAGATGAACCCTGAGGGGAAGAGAGAGGCCTGGTTATCATTGGAACCTGGAAAGCATTCGTGTCATTTTAGATCTTAGCCTTGGCTATTCAAAAAATATATATATATAGCAGATGCACAAGCTCACAGCGTGGCACGAATTGATGCGCTGCGAGCATGTTTGAAAAACGGCTTCCAAAAGCTGAAAACAGAAGCTGTTATATATAATGTTATATATAATCTGTTATATTTTAAAATATCTTTACACGATAAAGACTAAACGGAAGTGGGGAGCAGGAATGAACACTGGTTGGTGTCCAAGTAATGAATAATAGAATGTAGTAAACCTGGGTTTGTTTGATGAACAGCAATGCATAAACCTGGGTACGGTACACATTATAATTAAACCCTCCAAAAAAACGCGGGCAGAAGTTCTTGATTATGATGACTAAAATAATTGAACAGAAATCCTTGATTTTGCTATGAAATATGCAGGTTTGTATGTGATTTTATGCGGTGAAATTGTGGAAAGTTGTGAAATATGTGACATGCAAAATATGCAGATAGTTGGCGAAATATGCTAAAAGTTGTGAATTACGCTGGGGTTTATGTGACTTTATGCAGTGAAATATGTGAGTAGTTCTGAAATATGCGGGCAGAAATATGCAGGCGATTATGCCACCTTTTTAAAAACCTGACCCCTTCATAATCTGGGCCATTTGGCTGATTATGTGAAATTCTGCGATGGGATAATATTTTTTTTTTAATGTATTTAACAGTAAGGTATAAACCTGGGTATCCATGCAGGCTGAAAGCTCTCCAGTCCCGGGCAGGTCTCAGTCCAACTCTACTGGCCTCCATGTCACTCACTGCTGCAGGGTTTAGAATGGTGGGGACCACCTGTCAATCACCACACGCACGTACACAGCGGCAGAGACAAATCATTATTAGAAATTATTTCAGCGACAATAATTTGTCTCGTATAATGTCATAATTGTGTCAGTCCCAACACACTGTCACAAATTTGTAGTCATTCACTCTTTATCCAGGGATTTACAGTAACCAAGGTGTTTCAAATAGTTCAGGCAAATAAGCCCATACTTGCCTCCCCTTTTTCATCTTTATTACATTTTTTGTTATTGATGTTGACTGATATTGATATTGACTGTGGTGTTCCTCAAGGTAGCATACTGGGACCTCTGTTGTTCCTAATATACGTGAACGACATGGCATCTGCTTGCGACTGCAACCTGTTCGCGGATGACTCGGCTCTCCTAGTCTCGGGCAAGGACCACTTGCAGGTTAAAAAGACACTTAACTCTGAACTGAGTAAGATCTGCACATGGCTTAACGACAACAAATTATCAATTCACCTGGGAAAAACCGAGTCCATCCTCTTTGGATCAAATCATAACCTCAAAAAGGTAGATGACTTCACAATCAAAGTGGGTGACAAGGTCATAACACGAAAAAACGAAATCTCTTACTTAGGATGTATCCTTGAAGCTAATCTTTCCAGCGAAAAGATGACTTCAAAAGTAATAAAAAAAAATCAACCAACGAACTCGTTTCCTACAGAGGATCGCCCCAATGATCAACTTCAGCACACTGAAGACCATAGCTGGTGCAATAATCCAGCCCCTCTTTGACTACGGAGTCCACGTATGGTATCGTGACGCCCCACAAGCCCTTAAAACTAAACTCCAAACAGCCCAAAATAAACTAATTAGGGTCCTGCTTAACCTTCCCTATCAGACTCACCTCACCGCTACTCACCAGTTAAGAGTGGGGTGGCTCAGAGTAGATGACAGAGTACAGCAACTTGCAATGGGCCTGGTGTACAAGATACACCACACCACTATGATACCCAAGTACCTGTCAAAATACTTTATAAACGTTAAGGATGTCCATAATTACAACACCAGAGGCAGTGCCACAGATCACGTTCAACCCAGAGTCAACTCAAAGAAAGGGTCGAACTCGTTCTTCTGCTATACCACAAAAATGTGGAATGCCTTACCGAAGGCCATAAAGGAGTGTGGATCACTAGCATCCTTTAAAAATGCCCTGAAAAACCACTTACAGGCAGCAGCCGTTCGCAACTGGTAAAAAACCTAGCCCAACCCTACCCTCCCTGCCCCTTGCTTGTATATACTTGTATACTTGTATATTCCTTGTATATACTGACTGTTTGTTTAGATTTACTGTATATTCCTTGTATATACTTACTGTTTATTTAGATTTACTGTTTTTCTTTTCTTTTTTTCCCCCCCTTTTCTTTACATATCTACTGCATAGTACTGTGTTCTATTTGTCTGTCATTCAATGTTATATGAGATACTTAAATGGTTTCCTGTTGAAATAAGCTTAGTCTTTTCATGGATCTCCTTTTAGTAGACCTTGTACCAGTGAACTGTACCGTCATGAATCTGTACATTTTCCTGTGCAAACTTCTAATAAAGCCTTCAATCAATGATATCTAATCTACTACATAGTAGGCTACTGTGTTCTTCTATCAGTCTGTCATTCAATGTTATATGAGATACATAAATTGGTTCCTGTGTAAATAAGCCGTAAAGCTTACTAGCATCTCCTTTTAGTTGACCTTGTACCAGTGAACTGTACTGTCATGAAACTGTACTTTTTCCTATGCAACCTGCTAATACATGCTTCAATCAATCAATCAATCAACCAAAATGCACACGCGCGCAGGCACGCACACACACACACACACACACACACACACACACACACACCTTGTCACAGTGTGTTGCTCTACAGAAGTCCACCACATTGCTCAGATCAGGAGAAGGATTTCTGCTCTTATAGAACTTAAACACCTTCCTGAAGGCGTCCTCTCCCGCCAAGGACACTCCCGCCATGTTAATATTATTATTCATTAAATCATTGTTATTGTTATTTTTATAGTTTTATAAGTGAACTCTTTCTGCACGCCGCAGCCTGCATGGGCGCCGCCATCTTGTAAACAACACCCAGGCTCCTCCCTCTCCCCCCTCCCTCCTCCACGGTGCGTGGAAAAACAGCAGATCTACAAGCTCACAACGGGTCGCGGCCTCGACGCGTTGTGAGCTTGTAGATCTGCTGTTTTTCACGCCTCCCTCCTTCCTAGCCCTGAAACGTGATTTCTCACCGCCGTCATGGATGGCGTTCAACTTACTGTTGAGCAGTTGAGACAATTTGCCCCGTATGTCAACAAAGACGTTCACATTTAAAAAGTAAAGTTCTTACTGAAGGCTCACAGATGTCACAGTATGGTCCGCTTGAGCAGAATTACCCTTATTCTCCGTATTGTTTAATAAGAAGCATTTTAATCCGAACGGTCGCCATTTCTTACAAAAGGTTTTAATGTATCAGAGTGCAGTACACCTCCCGACAAATGGGGTCGCGTTGAGAAAATCCGTGAAAATGGCCGTTGATCGGATTCAAATGCTTCTTATTAAATGATACGGAAGATACGGGTAATGCTGTTTGAGCGGCCCGTATTGAGACAACCGTGAGCCTTCAATAAGAACTTTATTCTTGAAATAAAGTTCTTTGTTTGGACGTGCGCTGCAAAATGTGATGAACTGCTCAACATCACCTTGAGGTGGATCCATGACGGTGGTGAGATACGACGGTTATGTTTCAGGGCTGCTAACAACCAACCAACCAATCATAGCTCCTCAATTTGAGTCACGTGATGATTACAGTGACGACAATGACGTCAGAGGGGTCAGAGGTTGTTGAAGGACATCCAACATGGCGGCGACCAGCAGCAAGAAGGTGTTTGAGCTTTTTGTCACCAAAATACCCTGGAATATAGCTAGTAGTGAGTATTAATACTTTATATTATATTTATATTAAATACCCTGGACTATAGCTACTAGTGAGTATTAATACTTTATATTATATTTATATTAAATACCCTGGACTATAGCTACTAGTGAGTATTAATACTTTATATTATATTTATATTAAATACCCTGGACTATTGCTACTAGTGAGTATTAATACTTTATATTATATTTATATTAAATACCCTGGACTGTTGCTAGTAGTGAGTATTAATACTTTATATTATATTTATATTAAATACCCTGGACTATAGCTACTAGTGAGTATTAATAATTTATATTATATTTATATTAAATACCCTGGACTATTGCTACTAGTGAGTATTAATACTTTATAATAAATACCCTGGACTATAGCTAGTAGTGAGTAGTAATACTTTATATTATGTTTATATTAAATACCCTGGACTAATAGCTAGTAGTGAGTATTAATACTTTATATTATATTTATATTAAATGCCCTGGACTATTGCTACTAGTGAGTATTAATTTATATTTATATTCAATAAACATTAATATTAAATTCACTGGACCATATTCTATTTTCATTTTTTCCTTCTTTATGACTACTTTGTGTTGCTTTTGTTATTGATGTTATCCTCCTCATAGCACTGTGTTCTATCTGTCTGTCATTCAATGTTATATGAGATACATAAAGTGGTTCCTGTGTAAATGAGCCAAAAAGGCTTACAGGCTTTCACTGTCACAAAACTGTACTTTTTCCTATGCAAACTGACAATACATTATTTATTTATTCAATCAATCAATCAATAGCAACCAGCCTAGACCATAGTTAGCCACAACTCCCTCCAGATAAATGTTGAATCTACAGAGTTGCAACCATTGACAGCCCATACATCCAAACAGAAAAGTCCTGTCTGGTTCATTGTTTCATAAAACAATGTTAAACTGACCAACATTGCAGCTCTACTGAAAGCTTGAATTATCCTCTTTCTATCTGCAAAGTGTTTGTTTCATAAAAAAAAAACACTGTCGACATGTTATGAGCTACTTTCTGTCAAGAAATGTTGTGCAGGCGATTATTTTTCTAAGTGTTGGAGTTTGGAAGCGCTCGTTTACAAAAACGGCCTCCTGCATTATGTGCAATTTAGAACCAGGTGGTACACACGACCGTTGAGTGATTTCCCAAATTCCCACGAGCGCTTCCAAACTTTAACAGAAAAATAATCCCTGCTCGGAATGTATTGACGGAAATGAACTCTTCTTAACATGTCTACGAAACAAACACTTTGCAGATAGAGGATAATTCAAGCTTTCCGTACCGCTGCAATGTTGGTGAGTTTAACATTGATTAATTCAATCAGACTTTTCTGTTTGGATGTATTATGGGCTGTCAGTGGTTGGTGTTGCAACTCTTGATTACAGATATTAAAAACAGCATCTAAAGAGCTGCTTGTGCATCATAGCTAGCAGTGAGTATATGTGCTTGTGACTCCTGATTCTAATAAAGTAATGTTGGAGAGGAGATGTTGTTAACCCATTTAGAACGGGCACACATTATTGTGTATCATTATTTTATGCTTTTTTAACTATTGAAAAATAGCAGATCTGCTATTTTTGAAAGATCGTGAAAATTATAATTTTGACCCGATTCTATAAGTGTCTTTTGAATCCTTCTAAGGGTTTCTATGTCAGCAATCTGGCCAGCCATCGTCAAAGAAAAGGTCCTTTTCACTTAACTGGAGCTCAGTTAGTCTGTTCTTGAGAGACTACTATGTCAGTGGTTCTCAAACCTTTTCATGTGAAGGACCCCCAAAATGATATTTATTTGGCCACGGACCCCATCTAAAAATATTTAGTTACAGGGACCACCCAGAAGCAAAATTTGAGTTACAATCGTTCGCTTTGAAAATACATATATTCAAAGATTTGCACACATTTTTACGACTTTTTCAAAAATAGCAGATATACAAGCTCGCAGCGCGGCACCGATTGCCGCGCTGCGAGCTTGTAGATCTGCTATTTTTCAATAGTTAAAAGCATTCAATAATTCTATGCCTAAATTTAATGTTAATGTTAATGTTGTGTCTTTCAGAGGAGATGAAGGAGTACTTCGGACAGTTTGGACAAGTGAAGAGATGTCTGCTACCCATGGTAACTTTATCAAGGATACATCTAGTGTGTGTGTGTGTGTGTGTGTGCGTGTGCGTATGCGTGTGTGCGCGTGCGTGCGTGCAGAGTAAATGCATTTTTATATTTGAAGTATATATTTTTAGGAGCATGTCAATTGGTCTGTGTGCACAGCCTTTGTGATTACCTTTTGGTTTAAATGAATGGGAAATCGCTTCAGGCACCAGCATAGTTTTAAAAGGGGCAGGAACTGCGATGCTCTATACTATATATCTGATTGACTTTTAAAGGGATATTTCTCTTTCAAAAAAGGTTTGGGTCATTTAATTGTCTGCTCAGGCTTTTGTGAACAGTTTTTTTAAGTTGCTTGATTCAATATTGTTTATTTAGATATTTGATACTGATTTCATCAGACTCAACCCCTTCATATAATTATACAAACCCATTGTAACTTCAAACTCCATTTTAACCATGACAGATTCCTCCAAAACGAAAACAACCGTCCTTAGTTCTGCTGCCTCATAGTGCCCTTTAGTTTATGTTTAATGTTATGTTTCAGGATAAGGAGACAGGGTTCTGGGTTAGGGTTAGGTTAATTTAGGTTAACATGATGTATGTTATGTTTCAGGGTTAGGGTTAGGTTAACATGATGTATGTTATATTTTAGGGTTAGGTTAACATGATGTATGTTATATTTCAGGGTTAGGGTTAGGTTAACATGATGTATGTTATATTTCAGGGTTAGGTTAACATGATGTATGTTATATTTCAGGATAAAGAAACAGGGTTCCACAGAGGGTTCTGCTGGGTTTCCTACATCAGTGAGGAGAGTCTGAACAACGCTCTGCACAAAGAACCACACGTACTGGAGGGAGCCAAGGTACTGATTTACAAACCCTCTGTCACATAAGTAACATTATAGAACCATAAGGTACAGATCTACAAGCCCACCTGTCACCACATAACATTATCATAACATTATCATCATAGAACCCCAGTAGGGTTAACCTCAAGGGTGAGATGCCACACTTATTTTGCTGCACGCACGCGTGCCTCATATGCACACTGATTAACAATAAAAACAGCCTGTGTGCATGACGTCATGAATTTAGAGGACCCACACTTCTAAAATCCATATCACACCACTGGTTAACCTGCATTATACATCATCATAGAACCACCCCCCAGTAGGATTAACCTGCATTATACATCATCATAGAACCCCACCCCCAGTAGGATTAACCTGCATTATACATCATCATAGAACCACCCCCCCAGTAGGATTAACCTGCATTATACATCATCATAGAACCACCCCCCAGTAGGATTAACCTGCATTATACATCATCATAGAACCACCCCCCAGTAGGATTAACCTGCATTATACATCATCATAGAACCACCCCCCCAGTAGGATTAACCTGCATTATACATCATCATAGAACCACCCCCCCAGTAGGATTAACCTGCATTATACATCATCATAGAACCACCCCCCCAGTAGGATTAACCTGCATTATACATCATCATAGAACCACCCCCCCAGTAGGATTAACCTGCATTATACATCATCATAGAACCACCCCCCAGTAGGATTAACCTGCATTATACATCATCATAGAACCACCCCCCCAGTAGGATTAACCTGCATTATACATCATCATAGAACCACCCCCCCAGTAGGATTAACCTGCATTATACATCATCATAGAACCACCCCCCCAGTAGGATTAACCTGCATTATACATCATCATAGAACCACCCCCCAGTAGGATTAACCTGCATTATACATCATCATAGAACCACCCCCCAGTAGGATTAACCTGCATTATACATCATCATAGAACCCCACCCCCAGTAGGATTAACCTGCATTATACATCATCATAGAACCCCACCCCCAGTAGGATTAACCTGCATTATACATCATCATAGAACCACCCCCCAGTAGGATTAACCTGTATTATACATCATCATAGAACCACCCCCCCAGTAGGATTAACCTGCATTATACATCATCATAGAACCACCCCCCAGTAGGATTAACCTGTATTATACATCATCATAGAACCACCCCCCCAGTAGGATTAACCTGCATTATACATCATCATAGAACCACCCCCCCAGTAGGATTAACCTGTATTATACATCATCATAGAACCACCCCCCCAGTAGGATTAACCTGCATTATACATCATCATAGAACCACCCCCCAGTAGGATTAACCTGCATTATACATCATCATAGAACCACCCCCCCAGTAGGATTAACCTGCATTATACATCATCATAGAACCACCCCCCCAGTAGGATTAACCTGTATTATACATCATCATAGAACCACCCCCCCAGTAGGATTAACCTGCATTATACATCATCATAGAACCACCCCCCCAGTAGGATTAACCTGTATTATACATCATCATAGAACCACCCCCCCAGTAGGATTAACCTGCATTATACATCATCATAGAACCACCCCCCCAGTAGGATTAACCTGCATTATACATCATCATAGAACCACCCCCCCAGTAGGATTAACCTGCATTATACATCATCATAGAACCACCCCCCCAGTAGGATTAACCTGTATTATAGTGACAACAGTCTCTGTGAACAGCAGCCATGTTGGGAAGAACCTGGTCCTCCTCCTTACTTCCTCCACAGGTCTTACAGATCTCTGCTATAACTGAAGCTGTGTGTGTGTGTGTGTGTGTGTGTGTGTGTGTGTGTGTGTGTGTGTGTGTGTGTGTGTGTGTGTGTGTGTGTGTGTGTGTGTGTGCGGACATCACTGGTTTCTTTCCAAAATGGCTGCCGTGCATATAGACTTTATTACTTGGGCTTTGTGAGAAGTGTTTTTTTTCCTCCAGGCTGTCCTCAGTGTGTAACAGTGTTGTGTATCTTCAGCTCCAGGTCCAGAGGAACCGGTCCAGAGCGGTGACATCACAGAAGAACAACAAAGACGAGTACGACTGATGTCAACCACAACAACCTCTGTTATTATTATATTATTATTATTGTTGTTGTTAAAGGTTGGTTAAGTGATTGTCTTTGGTTATAATAAGTTGTTAAATAGCTCTATGTTGTCTCCCTAAATGTTCACCCACCTAAGAATTATATTCCGTTTACGAGTTGGAGAGACAACGCTATTTAACACTGTTACTGAACAAACTCTATAGCAATGATTACTATCAAGAATATTGTAATTTAACCTTTTTACAAAGAAAATACTTGTTTTAAACCAAACATATCACTTACCCAACCTTTTAATATTGTGTCACTAACTGTTGTTGATCTCCATCATAGAGCTACACATTCCACCACACCAACACACGTTCACATCCAGTGTAAAAAGGATTCTATTCAGCCAGCTGTGTACAGCTGTGTCCAGCTGTGTCCAGCTGTGTCCAACATGCAACAATAAATATGTTGATTTAATCGTGATCTGCATTGTGTTGTTTAATTTGACCTAGAATAGATATGAGCATCATGTAGACACTTCTCATGTTTTTGTTACTCATCAGGCTTGTTTTGTCCTGACCATAATAATGTCCAAAAGTGTTTTTAGTATTTTGATTTCAGTGGGTGGGACATGCAGTGGCTAAATACATATTTTTAGACACAATAATCCATTTACAGCAGCCCCCATAAGTCACATCTGACCATGAAAGATTGTGGTGCATCTTGGGAATGGGCTTATTGTGTAAAAAAATACATATTTAGCCACTTTCAGTCATGCCATGCATGCAAATCAAACTTGTTAAAATCTCTAAAACAATAGAAAGAAGTAAATTAAAACATTTTAACACTCATCTAACATATGAACCCTTGTAAAAAAAAAAAAAAAAGTTGTCCTTTAAACTGATGCCAGTTGTGTTGTTCACCTGGTGTCCTATGGTTTCAATTTACAGATTTACCTTATAAACAAGTACAAAACAAAAAAATCAATCCTAAAAATTACAAGGAGCAAATGTAGTGAAGCTAAAAACTGGAGTAATACGTTCTCTCAGCTTTGTTTTAGTTCAAACTCTGGCTGCTGTGTTTGTTGTAATCTAGTCAGTAGATTTATTTTATTTTGTCAGGCCAGAGAGAAGTGCATTGCTGTAATCAAGCTGAGAGAAGACAAAAGCGTGTGAAGCTCCAGCCAATAAACCGCCCTGCAACAGCCCTGCCAATCCAGCTCAGCTCTATTGGCACAGTGGTTTGCGTGTCGGACTGGCGAGTGGGAGAGTGGTGTTCAATTCTCGCTCCTGCGCATCACTACTTGGATCAGCGTTTTTGCAGCGTCCAGCGACAGATAATGTCTAATTCATGCAATTTGCTACAATGGGAAGGGAGCACAACATTTCTACAGCGGAGGGTGAGCTTCTGTTTGGGGCTTAATCTACAAGGGGCTTAACTGTTATATAGAGGCTGTATAACAAACGGCAAAATTATTATTATATACAAAATATATTTGCAGGATTTTTGATTAATTAACACATGCCTGTATTACTAAAGTAAACGTTAGATGTTGTAAGTATTTGACATTGTCCTTTTGGGGTTTGGTTGTTTCAATTGAATACTTTATTAACAGTTTGCAAAAACAAGGCAAGGTGACACAGATTTATACAAAATAATACTGAAAGGATTAAACCCAGATGAGGCCTCTGGGCTTCAATTCATTGAGACATTTTAAGATAAACAATAATGTACAATAATATACAAAACAAAAACATCATTTGAAAGACATACATGTACAGTAAACTGTTGTAGGTGCTCTTTTAGAGTGCTTTTGAAGTAAAGAGTGTCTGCAGTTTAGTTTGTTGAGGCGCTGGCTTACCACCAGGTGGTGCTAGTGTACCACAAGGGCTGCTGTTGCCCCTCAAAAATATGGCATGCCCAGAGGCCACAGTGGCCTTAATTTAGGGGCGGCTGTGGATCAGGAAGTAGAGGGTGGCCAATGGTCCGTGGGTCGGCGGTTCACATCCCGGCTGTTCCTGTCTACATGTCGAAGTGTCCTTGGGCAAGACACTGAACCCTGCGTTGCCTCCAATGGTGTTAGCTTGACAGTTGCCACCATTGGTGTGTGAATGTGGGAAGTGAGGACGCTGGCGTTGACTGTTCGCCGCTTCACCTCCCAATGTATGAATGAATGGAACATTGTAAAGCGCTTTGAGTTCTCAACTTGCTTAGAAAAGCGCTATAAAAATGCAATCCATTATTATTATTATTATTATTAATGCCCCAACTGACTGTACCACTTTCTGCTCTGTCTTTTTCTTGTCAAATATTTTCCTTATAATGAATGGGGGAGATTATATTCTATTATAGTTATACCTACTATGTTGACAGTTTATGTAATGTTGCATCAAGGAGTCCTGTGAGTTCATGCATGAAATAAGAAATCGAAAGGTTAAGGCCTCCCCATTCATTAGAAAGACATATTGTACATACGTATAGTGTCAGATAAAATAAGATTGAAAAAAAAGAAGCAAGAAAATGCAGCTGCAGGGATTATAATAATAATTATACTGTATGCACACAGTAACAAATAAGATGCAGTTTTTTACTTTTCACACAAGGGTTTATTAGTGGCTTTGTATTCTATCCACCAGCAAAATGAACCTGTGTTTTGTAAACATTTTAAGTAATGTTATCCGGGTCGTAAGGCTGCATAACAGTAAAGTGAATGCTTCACTTGACATCACAATATATAATATAAATCGTATGACAGAATTAATTTCCCAGTGTATTCCTTGCAACTTGCGTCAGCTGACCCACTAACTCACATTGTGAATGATCTTAAATACAGTTTCATACAGCAGGCGGATCTCTATTTCTGTCAATCAAGCTTCTGATGTGTTGTCCTTCTGACTGATCCGTGACAGACTTGGTGTCTCCGGTCTAAAAGGTACTCCAAGGCCTTGTTTACAAAACATTGAGCACTGTCCTGCTGGCCTCGTACATAAACACAGGGACGTGAAGACTGGTTCACATGAATCACAACGCAGAGAGATCTCTGTCTCTCTCTTCTATGGAACATAGAGATCAATGGATACTACGGGTTTCCCATCCGAATGGCAGACGTAGGCAGACTAATTGATTGATTAATTAAAGAATGTATTATTATTTTGCATAGGGAAAGGTACAGTTTCATGACAGTACAGTTCACTGGTACAAGGTCAACTAAGAGGAAACTCAGGTAAGTCTTGCGGCTTATTTACATTGAGATCCTTCTCTTTAACTCATAACATTGAATGACAGACAGAACACAGTGCTATGTAGATATCAAAAGGTTCGAGTGGCTGCCACCTGTAAGTGGCTTTTCAGAGCGGTTTTAAGGGATTTACACTCATTTAAGGTGATAATGATTGCACCACTAGACTAGAGTCTTTTGAGTAATGTTATTGACAGAGCGATCCTCTGTATGAAACGGGCTTGTTGGTTGATTCTTTTGATTACCTTTGTAGTCATCTTTTCACTGGATAGATTAATTTAGAAGTAATGACTTTAGAGAAGGAACTAAGAATTGAAATGGGGCGGTAGTTGCCAGGGTCTAGTTTGCTACCTTTTCTGTGCAGGGGCGTTACTTTTGCTATAGTTTGAAGTTTTTTTTTTTATCAACTCACAGTAGCAAACATACATTTACAAGTCTTACATCTACATAAGCATAAGAGAACAGTTGCACTGTTAGGGGTGATGAAAAGGAATAGGCTGAAGCTATAAAGCTTATGAATGCCTATCCTACATACAACCATAAGGTTTAAGATACAGTAATATGGTATAAAAGTGTACAAATTCACCATATAAAGAGAATGTAAATAAAAGGAAAGTGTAATTACAAGCCCAAATACATCAGCAATAGCAAATCAAAGAATGCCTGTCCTACATATGCATGGTTTAAGATACAGTCATATTTTATAAGAGTATACAAGTTCACCATATAAAGACAATGGAAATAAACGAAAATGTAAATGAAAACCCAAATATATCATTTTGTGACATGACCCTGTTTGATAGATTTATTAGATAGGTTTATTGTGTGTGTAATGGAGGCGGCTGAGTCTCTGAGAAATGTTAACATGTGATTCAACAATGGGCAGCAGGTACAGAATATAGTTTTACTGTTCAGACCATAAAACCTGCTGAATGTAGGCCTATGGGAATATAGTTTCTTCAATACACAACACCGGTCTACAAGCCAAGTGCTATCATCTCAATACAATAATTAAGGTTAGGCGATTGTGGAATAACTCGATTTTCAGACCACTACGCAGCCTTCACATCCAGCCCGCTGATCAGAGAGTTATACTGTAAGTCCATTTGAAATGTCAAACACTGCTGTCGTGGCCCATATGTGTGCAAAATGTTCTTTGGTGAGATTAAATAAGGGTGCATGGGGGGAAAACAATTTAGCCTGTTTATAATAATAACAATTAAAAAAAACCTGTGTTATCAGTGTGCAAGTAAATGATTGGGCGTGTGCTTGTGTAGTACAGCCATGAAGCAGCCCACAACAGCCCTGCCAATCGGGCTCAGCCCTATTAGCATGACGGTTTGTGCATTGGTCTGGGAGAGTGGGAGTCCCGGGTTCAATCCCTGTTCCCGTGCATCACCACACATGCACACTGTGTAACACAGCATACCAGAGGGAGTAGAGAGGGACATGGAGAAGTAAACAAGGGAACGGGAGAGGGAGGGACAGAGAGAAGGAGAGAGGAAGGATAGCCTCATAAAGCTAACTTCCATTTACTCTATCACTGTAGTGTCTGCTTTAAAAGAATATATCAAGGTTCAAGGTCATACTTTATTGTTACGTCTTTTGTACATAAGAGTAAAACGTATTTTTGTTCGGCTTCCTTTCAGACAATGCAGTGATATAGGGCAGGGGTTTTCAAAGTGGGTGACGGGGCATCCTGGGGTGCCGTACAGCAGTCCTGGGGTGTCGCGAGATCATTTGATAATATTTGGAATTCATTTGGACGTTTCTAACCAAAATGGCTGTTATCTCAACGTTTTCCTCGCAAAATAATCACTAAAATATCGTCACTGTCGGGCAGAAACCGCGTATATCCAAGTTTCAAATGTGTACGTCTTTTGGTAAAGCAAGGCCTGCTTCATCATACAAGACTGTTGCTAGCATACGTTGCAAACTTGTGAAAACAGCAGATCTACAAGCACGTGTTTGTAGATCTGCTGTTTTCACTAGTTTAGTACATTTTATAAATGATAAATACAAAACGAACGGTTTTGGACATACAAAGTTTCCACCCGACAACGACGATATGCTATAAATATAAGGTGCTGGGAGTGAAAATTATAATGTAGGGGTGCCTCGGATTAAAACAATATTTATGGGGTGCCCTGAGACAAAAAGGTTTGGGAACCCCTGACATAGGGAGCGCTTCGGTGTTTCTGTGTCATCTTTTGGATACCCAAAAGAAAGAGAGTGCAAAAGGCCAAAGAGCAAAGAGGATGTAAAAAGCATCCTCAGCTGTTCATGTGCATAAAGTGTGGTATATTTTATACACCAATGGCAATATTTTCCCATAGCTACTGTACTGTAACTTTTTGTAAACAACTTCACAGTGTGTTCTATGTGCAACAGGTTGCACTAGCAATTATCTTTGCCCTGGACCGTTCTGGTCTTTGACAGATTGTTCATGTGTCTGATTGTTTGTGGAAAGAAGCTTTTTATATATTTTATATATAATTTTATATATTCAAAGATTTGCAAAAAGGATTTTAGATCTACTAGCTCATGCCGCACTGCCTGTGAGCTTGTAATGTATATCTGCTATTTTTGAACAGCCAAAGTATAAAACAATATGATTAAAGTGGTTATGTGACATAGATTATGTTCCCGGTCTTAATGTGTTACTGTAATTAACCCCTGGTTGTCCATTAACCCTTTCAGGACCAGTGCAGCTTGCTGGCCAGCTGGCCCTCTGGGCGGAGCTTCAACCTGAACCACACCCCCAGCACCACCACAACCACCCTCAACAACCCCTGCCCCCAACCGCCAGCAGGGGACGCCAGCGCCACCTCCTCTGTGTCCTCCACCCCCACCAGTGATGTCATCGGTCTTCTCATCATAGTAGAATCTGTACGTAGTTGTCTCCGACAGGAGAGTATGTTTTCGACCCTGTCCGTCCGTCTGTCTGTCTGTCCGTCTGTGTGTCCGATTAGTTTGTTACCAGCTAATCTCTGCCATCATTTGACCATTTCCCCATATTGTTACTATTACATATCACAACATAATTCTGCCTGAAAACAATATGTTATTAATCATATGTTTTCATATATTTAGACCTGAGGGCTGCGTGAGAATCCCCTTCCTATACAAACCTTTGTAAATTCATCACTGGAGCAGTGATCTGTAGATCTGTATGTAAACCCACATGAATCTTTTGTCAGAATATGACCAGCACAAGAACACTCAAACTCAACACTCAAATGTTATTGTTTTACTTGACCAGTAACTATTGCAACATGATTTTGCTTGAAAACAAAATGTGATTCATCTTTCAATGTGAATCATTCTTTCATATTATATAGACCTGAAGGCACATGGGACCCCCTATCTATACAAACTACATCAGCTACATTGTTAATGCTTTTTGGCAGCAGACCCCAAAAGTCCATTGGCGTTGATAATGTTTTCCTGTAACCATTTCTGTAACCCCAAAAGTCCATTGAGCTCAATAGAACTTTTATATAATAAATACTGTGCCTATGGAATCCCTGACCATAACCTGAAACCTACAAACAGATCACAACCTCAGCTCTCTAGAACAGAAGAGCTTCCCAGTTTCCTGTCAGCTTAGCTTTCTTTCTCAGTTACCATCAATAAAGGTCAGAGCCCAGAGAATGACAGCATTGGTATCTATTTATGATAAACTTGTGAAGGCCCACGCCTGTACTGTACCTCTAGTTATTATCATTAGTTTGAACATTTATTTACCCTGGGGTGGAATGCTGAGGACAAACGCACGCACGCACGCACGCACGCACGCACGCACGCACGCACGACACACACACACACACACACACACACACACACACACACACACACACACACACACACACACACACACACACACACAATTCATACAATAATGATGTTAGATGTCTGGAGATTCATAATCATTCCTTTGCACTGTACGATGGATGACCTTGGGTGTTTTGAAAGGCGTCTCCAAATAAAATGCATATTTATTATTATTATTATTATTATTATTTATGTTCCTCTATTTCTTTTCACATGACAGAAATAACAACATATAGAAGAAGGGAGAAGAAAAGATGAACAGTAAACATGAAGAGTTTAAAGAAGATCCTCTCCTTCTCCTCACATTCAGGTTAAACAGTCTGTGGTTGATATGATAATATTGTACCAAATATTTACAATTCTAAAGTAATATGAGATAATTTATGACTATTGCTCTTTTGTTTCCAGGCCCCAGCAGCGAAAAACCCTCAGAGATGAGAATTATACTTCTGGGACCTAAAAGTTCAGGGAAGAGTTCGTCAGGGAACACAGTCTTGGGTTCAAAGCAGTTTAGTTTAGAGGCCACAGCTCAGTGTGAGAAGAGACAGGGAGACGTAGCGGGGAGACATGTTACTGTGGTTGACACTCCAGGATGGTTTTCTAATGCCTCTCTAACTCAAACATCAGAGCTGATCAAACAGCAGATAGTTCTTTGTACATCTCTGTGTCGTCCAGGACCACATGCTGTCCTCCTGAATATGACAGGAACCTCACGTAAAGCTGATTATTATAAATCAGTGGTGGATCACATGGAGCTTCTCGGTCCCACAGTGTGGAGTCACACTATGATCCTGTTTACCCATCTAAGAGGTAAATCCATTGAGCATTACATTGAGAGTGAAGGAGAGGCCCTGCAGAGGCTTCTAGAGAAAAGTGGGAAAAGGTACCATGTCTTCAACAAAAAGAACAGGGGTGATGGCACTCAGGTCACAGAGCTTCTGCAGAAGATAGAGGAGATGGGAGGAGATAAAGGAGGCTGTTTTGAGATAGACAGAGCAGTGTTAGAGGAGGCTGAGAAGAAAAGGAGAACACAGGATGAGGGAGCAACACGACGACAGATGAAGGTGAAGAAAGAACGAGAGAGCATCAGGTCAAGGATGGGTATGTAATTAATTAATTTATGATTCTACACTTAAAATAAGTTGCTGCACCCTCAACCTCTAAAGATTTAGTAAAGCCTGGTTCAAGATTCCCTTTTATTTGCCAAAGTAGGGTTATACTATATGAGTACGAGTCATGTGTTCCTATGGTTCCTCTGACTAGCTCACTCACACACATCACACACACACACACACACACACACACACACACACACACACACACACACACACACACACACACACACACACACACACACACACACACACAGGTATAAAGTAACTAAGTAAACTTGAAGTACAATTGAAGTATTTGTACTTTCCTTGAGGGTTTCCAGTTTTCAGTGCTTTTACTTCTACTCCCTACATCTGAGGAAAATATTGTACTTTTACTCCACTACATTTACTTTGCAGATATAAATTATAGCCCTATTTTGTACCTAGGCTAACTGAAAATAGCCGATCTACAAGCTTAGAACGTGTCGCATTGCAATATTACAGTATTGATACTTTTACTTAAATAAAACATGTGAGTATGTTTTCCACCACTGCGCACACACTGTACTTTATGGTGAAATAAAGGGCTTCATGTCGTCTCAGCAGCGCTCCCGCTAGCCGCACCAACAGCTAAAGTGGCGACCAGCTCAGCTTCTTGTGTTCTTGGGGAAAGAATGTATTTTTAGCGTTCCCGTTTTGGTTGTTAAGTCATTGTACTCATTCAGACCTGGACCCTAGAATCTAGGTCTCACGTCGGGGTAAAAACTGGGTCAAACTACCTCCTCACACCTAACGATTGAGTAACGACTGAATCACAGGAGTGCACCACGACTCTTCTTGCTTTTTTTTTTTACTACCGTGACATCGTTTTCAAGTCATCAGATGTAAGGGGGCCTTTAGTGTGCTAATAAAAAAAAAGAAGAAAAAAAATAAAATCAACTCAAATAAAAAACAATATTCAAAACAAGCAGTAGAGACATGGAATAATCTTTAAGACACATCACCTGTGGTGGCCATGCTCTGATTAGCAATCAGTGGGGTATTTTAAACCCCACCCGAGCATGGCCTTATTGATTATTTGATTTCCACGAGAGCAGACAGCAGATGTGTGTTAAGACCAAATCATCATCATTTAGAGCATGTGTTTGGCTGTGCAGTGTGGTCCTCTTATTTGTAGTGAGAACTTGAGAGCAGGTCTCAGAAGTTATAGGCTCCTCTCAGGGCGCTGCGTGATAGCCTGATGAATCAGTCCGCACATTACCACCCCCTGTTGGTGGGTGGTGTGTAGTGAGGACTGACCCCGGAGATGAAATATTTTATTTCTTCTCGCCCGAGGAGCCGGCGGCTTGAATGGGCCAATCAGGGTTGTATGCTTGGGGCACGTGGTTTGGCGTCTGGTGGATTCCCAAGGCTGGTCCGGTCCCAGCCCCCCCCCCCAGCCCCCTCCCTTCAGAGCTCTGCTGACCACGTGAGAGTCGCTAGTGGACTCTGATTGGTCCCTGAAAACTGTCATGGCGGAGTCAGGTGGACGCCCGCTCGACTCGAATTATTTTAATAAACTATATAATAGTGCCGTTTCATTACGTTTTAATACAATTTTGCACTAACGTAAACATGCAATCATTTAATATGTTATAAGAAATAACGTATCTTTGCAATGTCACGCCATGTCGCCGTCGGGGGCTCTAAGCGTGTGTGTGTGTGTGTGTGTGTGTGTGTGTGTTTGTGTGTGTGTGTGTGTGTGGGTGACGTCAATAGGCTTTAGCCCGCCCCTAGTCTGGGATCACTTCACTTTTCGAGGTTTGATCCGGTCGGGAGAGGAAACCACTTTACGTCATGTTGTACTACCCAAACGACTACAATTTGCCGGAACTATCAAACCGGATTCAGTTTTAAAAAATAATTCCCCTGCGCTCAAGGACATACTTTTAGGGCCTACCTAATAAACTCCTTGATGCGGAGTAGTTTTGCTTTTGAAAAAATCGTTTGGTATACATCTTTTAGTCCAACTCGTAGCGACTGGCAAGACTACACTAGGCTACTGGAGCATTTTAATAAGGATTGGGGAAACAAACGGGGGGGAAACAAATCAAAGCGACGCCGCTTCTTGTAGTGGTTTCCGCGCTTTAGGTGGAAACCAAACGGCCTGTTGTGAACGAACACCAGGCTTTCTCTCAGAAAGCCTGGTGGGCGAGGTTAGCCCGCCCCCCCAGAAGTGGAATGTCTCCCCGAAGGATCAGACTCTTTCCCAAAACGAAGTGAAACGTAGTGTGTGAAGAGTCTGACGCTTGCAGCCAGGCAAGCTGAGTGAGTCTTAATATTCACACGACCAAAAGAAAGCAGGAAGAACAGTAGCTTGCGTTGAGATCCGCACAGCGGAGGACCTGCACCCAGACTGTCTCTTCTTGATCCCCTGAGTGGTATAGCGTTCTGGGCAGTGAACTCTGCAGGTCAGAGGACGCTCCAGACGCAAGAACACCAAACTGAGCTGGGCTCCTAATCTGCCGGTAGAGGAAGCCCTGACTGTGTGGTGTTACCACCACCACAGCTTTGTACCGGTTGGACTGAAACTGTTCAAATCTGACCACGTCAGAGGAGACCTGGTCGGCTGCTGGGGAATTGTCGCTGTGGAAAACTGACCGCGGCTGGTCGCTGGCAATGCCACCACAGCGTGGTACCAAGCAGACAGAACCCAGAGTGAGGTGACAGATCTCCAGTTCATCTGCTATCATCGCCTCTGCGGTCCGATAACGAGAATCAGAACAAACAATGAGAATGTAGATAAACATTGCAACGTGTACTACTGTTACAACTTCCACATTGACGAATTAAAGCCCTTTGCACACAGGACAGTTGCGTTTTTTTTCGTTTGCGGCATGAATAAAACGCATTGGATTTGGTGTGCAAGGCTGTGCGGAATCGGCGCTGCGGATCCAAAAAGGAGTCATAAAAGGAGTGATGAGTTTTTTACCGCATGCGACAAGACGCACAAATCGAACTGGGTTCGATCGAGAAAAAAACGCACGGCGGCAGCCACTCGTCGCACGGCTAATTCGGAGCCGGTGTGCATGAGGTCATAGAGAACCATTGTTTTCTTTTCAAAAAATGATATTGTCCGTTTTATCCGTGCGGTTAAACGCGCCTGTGTGCAAAGGGCTTAACCCTGCAAGGCCCGAATTAATTTCTACTGGCCAAATTCTTTTTTTTTTTAAATCAGATGGTGTTGTAGGAGTCCTAATCACAGGAAAATGTAATTTAAAAAAATGAATAATGTTTTTGTAAGGTTTTTTAGGCATAAATCATAAATCATGCTCTAATTTACATTTTGGGGATATTTTTCACAATATTAACATATGAACGTGTTCTAGACATTCTAATGATCATGAAAAAAAATATTACAGGCATTTTACTTAAGTTTTTGTGAGGAATAGCTTCAGTTAAAAAGTGAGATGTTGTTCGTCCAGACGCTGGAATTTCAAATTCTCTTGGAGGTGTGAATGTCAGCCTCTGTGGGGGGTATTTATATGCGAATATCGTGGCCAATGGCATTGTAATACTAAACAATAGGATTTAATGGTGATGTTAATGTGAAAAAAGAACAGGAAAACTAATTATAACATTTTTTAAAAAATGATTTAAAAAACGTTGCCAAAAAGCAACGCTGGGCCTTGCAGGGTTAAGGCAACGTCACTGAGTTCAGGAAGCTACTGACAGCTCACAGCATACGTTGCACAAATCCACCTGATCTACTATGAATCCATAGTAGATCGGGTGACAAATCTTACTCTGTCACACTTTGTTCTGGTTATATACAGTTGCGATCAAAAGTTGACATACACTTGTCATAAAATTCTTATTTTTCTGAGATATTTTGATTAGAGCAATACTTTGTCACACAAAAAAATCTCATTTTATTTTCATGAATTTATTAAGGGTTACATTTTCGACATCTGCTGGGTAAAAAATATACATACAGGCTACAGCAATGCTATGAAATGTGACCAAATCAGCTGTGTGAAAAATATAAATACAACAATACTAATGTCCCTTGGCCATGTAAAAAGTTGTGTCAATGAAATAAGCAGCTGTGCAGCAATTGTTTTAAAGTATAAACTGCATGTCTCACTGGGAAGAGAACATTGCTGTATGTATATTTTCCCATAATAAATTCATGAAAATAAAAGATACTTAGAAATGATTGTAAAGTCCAAACTGCCACGACATACATGTACTTTACAAGTGTATGTAAACTTTTTTCTTTCTTTCTTTTTTTATCACTCAATGTATATTAGTGTATGTAAACTTTTGATCGCAACTTAAAGTTATACTATGTAACTTTTTTAATAAAATAAATCTTAAAATTGTCCTAATTATTAAATCGCTAAAGTTTTAGAACACCCACTCTGTTAATTTCAGCTCCCAAAGCCTTTTCTTTATATGTGTTCTACTGAGCCCTGGTGGCCGTGACCGGGGCTGTTTTTCCCGGCAAAATTACGTCATATGCATCATTCTGTACACGTGTCTCCCTACCGGCCAATCACAGCCCAGATCATACACTGCCGAGCCCTTCAGGAAGTACACTGCAGTGTTTACACTGGTCTAGGAGTCTAGCATGTAGCTCCCCAACCGCTGCTCGTAGAGGGACACGGAAGACCTCTACGGATGTGTCTCGGAGAGGCGAGGCGGACGCGGTGGTCTGAAGGCCCGGTCCGCGGCGAAAAACGGCCGAAAAAAGCAGACGCGACCGTGGTTTGCTCTACCGCTACTGACCACTAGTTGAGCAACTTACACAGTATAGCTTTAATGCATGTTTTGGCCTTTTTTTTTTTGTTTGTTTTGAAAAACAATGAAGTGCCTTCCAGATGGCACACGGTCACCGTGTCCTAGTAATTCATTTTCAATGAGAGGGGAGCGGTTATTTTGTCCGCGCAGAGAAGTTTAGAGGCGGCGAGGCGAGCGGGCGTGGTCCCGTGAAATCGCGCGGGGAAAAATCGGGCATTAAATGTGTTAATCTAAACTTATTTTTTATAGCAGAATATTTGTTTATTTTTAATATGTGAAGAAATATTCAAATATGGAATATTCTTTGGCATCTCTACTGTCCACCACTGTAGACGCACGCACGCACACGCACGCACGCACGCACGCACGCACGCACGCACGCACGCACGCACGCACGCACGCACACACACACACACACACACACACACACACACACACACACACACACACACACACACACACACACACACACTCTCTCTCTCTCTCTCTCTCTCTCTCTCTCTCTCTCTCTCCAACGGATACATGTTGAATGTATTCTTTCTTATATTTCAGGTGATGACCTCCATCTGTCAGAGATGGGAATTATACTTCTGGGGTGGAGAGATTCAGGGATTAAGAGTGATTCAGGAAACACTATCCTGGGTTCAGAGCAGTTTAGTTCAGGGAAAACAGCTCAGTGTGAGAAGAGACAGGGAGACGTAGCAGGGAGACACATCACTGTGGTTAACACTCCAGGATGGTATTCTGGTCACTCTCACTTGACATCTGAGCTGGTCAAACAGCAGATAGTTCTTAGTCCATCTCTGTGTCCTGCAGGACCACATGCTCTCCTCCTGGTTATAACAGCTAGTCAGTCACTTACAGCTGATCTGTGTAAAAACATAGTGGATCACATGCAGATTCTCGGTCCCACAGTGTGGAGTCACACTATGATCCTGTTCACCTTGTTAGGCCTTCTAAGAGGTAAATCCATTGAGCATTTCATTGAGAGTGAAGGAGAGGCCCTGCAGAGGCTTGTAGAGAAATGTGGAGACAGATATCATGTCTTAGACAATAAGAACAGGGGTGATGGCAGTCAGGTCACAGAGCTTCTGCAGAAGGTAGAGGAGATGGTGGCAGGAAATGGAGGACGTCTCTATGGAACAGGAAGTCCAGCAACAACAACACCTGACAGTGAGTATTTAACTGTTTATCTTCTATAACATCATGCTAACATGCTAACTATTGTATTATTTTAAAATTCAGGCTACATGATGTAGCAACAAGTAAATATACTCCTGGTCAAATATTACTGCACTACAAGTGAAAGTTGCTCTGTCAAATGTAAATGGTAAATGGTAAATGGTGCATTTATATATCGCTTCTATCCGAAGCGCTTTACAGAGATTGTGCATTACATTCACCCATTCACGCACACATTCATACACCGGTGGCGGAGGAAACCATGCAAGGCACCAACCTGCTCACCGGGAGCAATTAGGGGTTCAGAGTCTTGCCCAAGGACCCTTCAACATTAACTCAGGGGGAGCCCGGATTCGAACTGGGAACCCTTCGGGGACCCTTCGTGCTCTAATAACGGTTTCTCTACCCCTGAGTTATGCCTCTCTACCCCCCCACCCCCCCAAAAAAGGAAATCCCACATCTTCAAAAATAGTGAAAATAGCACATCTGCAAGCTTTTTCATCTGCTAACTCCCCCGCACGCACGCACGCACGCACACACGCACGCACACACACACACTATGTGTGCTATCTCACACCACTCACTCACAGATTTGAGTAAGCCTATATAAATAGAGCCTATTTCATCCATGAACTCGGTCCGAGCCTCTACTCGTCTGTTTTATAACCCAGGATTAAAGTGGGCGAGTCTGTTTTATAACCCAGGATTTCGTCGACTAAAACTATGACGAAATATGTTGGTCGACTTCCTTTTTTTCACTGAAGAAACTGAATAAAGACTAAGCTATCATGACTAAAACTATGACCAAATATACTGACATTTTCGTCAACAAAGAACTAGACTAAAATGTCAGGGAGGGACTAGTGGAGAGGAGATCCAACAAGTGTAAAATCAACCATTACAACACCTTCACAGCCCACCAAAATATTTTGACAACTAAATGAAGTGTAGATTTAGTCGACTAAAATATTAAAATTAGACTAAATCTAAAACCTTTCAAGTGATTAAAATATGGCTACAACTAAATGGAATTTTAATCAAAAGACTCTGACTAAATCTAAATAAAGACATTCTGCTAAAATCAACACTAGCTCAGAATGTACCCCTCTATTCCCCCTCGTTTAGCTATAAGTAATACTTTTTTATTAATTCCTTATTAAGTTATGCCTGTAGTCCAGATATAACACTCATGTTTTCATTAATAAAATAACATACAACATCACCTTGCAGTCCAGGGTCTTGTACAATACATGTTTTACATTTTCACCACAGTTTTACATCAGGTGAAAACTACATCCTTTATTAATACATTTAGCTACGACTGCATGTTTGGTGTTTGACACTGTCTTGATTGACTTAAAAACGTAACTGTTTGTTTTTAACTTATATAGGACATATTAGCTCACATGTTTGTGTTTTAATTTCATTTGAATGTGGTTTTATTTATTTCTTACAGCAAAACCCAAAGAATTGAAACCACCTGTCCCAGGTGAGTGCAGTTTGTCGGTCGACTTTATGTACTGAAATACTTTTTTAAGCAAACCTTTAAACTAGCTGTTGTATCTGTGAGCAGTAGCAGACAAATTACTCAACTCCAGTACTTGAGGCTTTCTCTGAGGAAAGCCTGGTGTTCATTTACAACGGGTTGTTTGATCTGGTCTAGGCAGAAACCACAAGCAGAAGAAGCAGCGTTGCTTTGTTTTGGTTCCCCCGTTTGTTTCCCCAATCCCTATTAAAATTCTGGAGTAGCCTAGTGTAGTCTTGCCAGTCGCTACGAGTTGGACGAAAAGATGCATATTCACCTTATTCCTGGCCCTCTCTAGGGAGGCAGCCATTGCCTTTTACAGAGGGCGCTAGAGAGTTTTTCTCTGTGTGCTGCTTCAAAAAACATCTTTTCACTTCCTCCCAAGTAAGGAAGTGACAGGGATTTTGTCTGTTGCCAGATTTTGCCAAAGAAACAAGCGTCCAGGTCTATGAAAAATAAGCCCAATAGAAGCAACTATGCTCAGTTTTACTACTTTACATTTACATTTGAAAATAGCAGATCAGCAAGCTCACAATGTGTCACATTGCAACACATTGTGAGCTTGTATATTTGCTATTAAAAGAATACTGGAAAAATATATATACCGGTATATATATTTTGAATATTTTTTAAACATTTTAACAACGCAAATCTGTGTGGAGGTCCCTGGCACCACATATTTTCAGATAGGGTTTGCGACTGTGGACTGTGTCCTTGAGCGCAGGGGAATTGTTTTGGGTTACAACTGAATCCGGTTTGATCTTTCCGGCCAAAGTGTAGACTTTTGAGGACTACAAAATGACGTAGGTGGTTTTCTCTCCCGACCGGATCAAACCCCGAAAGGTGAAGGGATCCCAGACTATAAAACACCTGAGCTCAGAACAGTGATGATTACGTCGACTAAAACTATGACGAAATATGTTGGTCAACTTCCTTTTTTCCACTGACGAAAACTAAATAAAAACTAAGGGTCGTTTCACACTCTAATAAGGAGCCTAACTAATTTCGGTTCGGGAGGGCTCCCCGACCCCAAATTATTTAGGTTCGGGGGGAGTTCATCCATACTTTCTAACGGCTAGTGCCGAAGTCGCTAGTAAATATTGGAGGTCCGTCCGTGGCATGACAACGTTTGTGGCCGATGAATGAGCGTTGCAGGACGGATACATATCCGACTGACCCTCGCGCTGCAAGCTGAATGACTGGAGGTCCAGTGAGTAGCAGCTCCAGCAGGCAGCAGCACCAGTGACGGGGACACGGGGTCTCTTCTCTCTCTCTCACTCACTCTCACTCGAGTTCTGTCGAAAACATTTAATCTACAAGCTCACATTATAGACGTGCCGCCTCTCTTGCTGCATGCATATCATCACGCAGTCACAACTCGTCGTGGAAAACCTATCAACACGGAACATTAGCCACGTTGTGTCTATGCTTTTCTTTTCTCTTTAAAACGGTCGGCGAGTAGCAAGACATGTACCAAAGCTCTGTGTGTGTGTGTGTGTGTGTGTGTGTGTGTGTGTGTGTGTGTGTGTGTGTGTGTGTGTGTGTGTGTGTGTGTGTGTGTGTGTGTGTCGCGCACCAGCGAGACCCAGCTGCACTGTCTGTATTCGCTATGAAACACTCAATACACGGCGTCCACAATCATTTGGAAGTCGGCGTGTCTCCCTCCCAAACGACTGCTGTTTCCTTGGATTCACAGCCGAGAATATGAACGTGAAGCCAGGCTGAATGAATGAGAAGACACCGCTGAGTACTCAAATTAAGTCTGGAGGTCACAACATTTCGACAGCACCGTGGAGCCGAGTTTAGTCGGTTGACGCCCCCCCCGAACCGGGAACGACGACCCATATTTGGGTCTGGCCAGTGCCGAACCGAAATTAGTTAGGCTCACTATTAGTGTGTGAATCGACCCTAAGCTATGCTGACTAAAACTATGACCAAATATACTGACATCTTCGTCAGCAAAAACTAGACTAAAATGTCAGGGAGAAGAGAACTAAAATAAGTCATTTTATGTTTGGTTGCACTCAGGTGTTTCACTCGAGGCATTGTGAGCTTATAGATCTGCTATTTTCAGCATGCAACCATTACGACACCTTCACGGCCCACCAAAATATTTTGACAACAAAATGAAGTGTAGATTTAGTCGACTAAAATATTATACTATTTAGTCAACTAAAATTAGACTAAATCTAAAACTTTTCAGGTGATTAAGATATGACAAACTAAATGGAATTTTATTCAAAGACTATGACTAAATCTAAATCTAAATTTGCTGTCAAAATCAACACCATCTCAGAATGTACCCCTCTATTTCAGGCTACACCCCCTTGTTTAGCAATAAGTAATACTTTTTTATTAATGCCTTATTTAGTGATGCCTGTCTATTACACATTATAACTCATGTTTTCTTTAATAAAATAACACACATCACCCTGCAGTCCAAACATGTTTTATTTTCACCACAGTTTTACATCAGGTGAAAATTACATCCTTTATTGCATTTAGCAACGACTGTAGCTGAGTGTTTGACACTGTGTTGATTGACTAAACAACGAACAACTTAACTGTTTGTTTCTAACTTGTCTATGTAATATTATTACCCGGCTTGTTTGGATACTTGATTCTGATTGGTCGAGCGCTGAAATAAGCGGTGAATTATAGGCGTATAATGACCGCTCCACGGGCTCAGAGCAGCTGCTGTATTCAGGCTGCACTACGTGGATTTATTGCCGTATCCTACATGTCTTCCATGTAAACAAACACCCAGCGTCATTTACAACCAAACGTTGCCCTGAAGAATGTCTTTAAAAACATTTGAGGCGAGAAATAGACGACGCAGTAACAGAAAATGGATTCTATTTGACCAGCACTTCCTTGTTTTCCGAGGCGACCGTGTTGCGCTGGGGGGAAGCACTTTCAGCCATCTGTAAACAAGGAAATACTTTGTTTGGTTTTTAGTTTTGAGTAAAATTATTAATTGTATTTAGTAGCCGGGTAATAAGCGGGATAACCCTTCAGGTTGATATGCCACCTCCACTTGGCGTCGGTGGCATATCAACCTGTCGGGCTCCTATCACTCTAATGACTGCTGAGCGAGATGTTATCCCTTGCTTAGTTCACATGTTTGTGTTTTAATTTAATTTGAATGAGGTTTTATTTTTTTACAGCGAAACCCAAAGCATTGAAACCACCTGTCCCAGGTGAGTGCAGTTTAAAGTCGGTCGACTCTATGTCTATGTACTGAAATACCTTTTTAAACAAACCTTTAAACTAGCTGTTATATCTGTGAGCGGCAGCGAACAAAGTACTCTACTCCAGTACTTGAGTCAGACATTTTGCATTGTTGGACTGAACCCTCCCTTGTGGGTTTGGGGTCCAGTGGTCATGTTGTCCCCCCAGAGGAGGACCAGCACTAAGGTCTGCTGCTAAGCTCCTGAGGACCCCTAAAGACCCCCTGTGGACCCCAGCCGCTGGAAGTATAGGAGTTGAAATAACTAGACTCTCCATGTAGGGCTGCAAGCGAACCTTCGGGGATTCGAACGTTCGTTCGTTACGTTGGCAATCGAAGTTCGAAATTAATGGGTTCAGGTTTTTTTCTTTTTTTTTCCTTCTTTTTTTTACACGAAAAATAATTATCAGAATGTGATAGGCCTATTCAGAATATCACAGTAGTAGAGATAGCCAAATACGAAATAAGTTAGGCCTACCGGTAAACACTAACAGTTAATGGTAACCGTTATAGTAGTTATAAAATGCACCAGAACAGCTTGAAGAGATCAAGGACCGTCCTCTGCTCCAATTCCGCTCCTGTTTGGGGCCGCGAACCAGCCTCGCTGACACACGCTTGATGACAGTAGAGTGAGAGCAGCTGAGCTGGGCAGAGACAGACGTGTGTGTGCTCTGAACAGCGAACACCCATCCATGCACCCAAAGATTAAACAGCCTTTCTCCTAAGAATGAGCAAAGATGGATTTCATTGCAACCCCCTAAAGGATCTATAATTTCTGGGGTTGTTACATCGAGACCAGTTCATCCCGAACGCGACGCGCGCAGACGCAGTCACCAAGTCTAATCATCATCCGTGCAACTCCGCTATACATTGAGCCTGTTCGTCAACAAACTGCGCAACATTTTCTCCGATTGGGTTGGATTTTCCAAGTGTTAGCCTAGGTGTTAATGCGGCCACGCATCCACGCGTTTTCAATGGATAAAACAGCGCATTTAAAACATTTCCTACACTGTTTTAGCTGGTTAAAGGTACAGAACGTTCGATGGTTCGATGGTCCGATTGTTCGGTTTTTATTCAATCGAACGAACCATCGAAGGTTCGATGGTCCGTTCGGAAAATCCCCCCGAAGTTCGAATCCCTGAAACAGGGCTAGATTACAGCCCTATCTCCATGTTGAGTGCTATATAAGGACTATGGAGCGCAACTCCTCACGGTTTTAGTTCAGAGTGTCCTTCTCCTGGGTGGGTTTTCTTACCATGGCTATGAGCCCCCCCCCTGCTGTTTACCCATAGCTGGGACAGTGGTTGGCAAGGTGCCAGGGCGTGTCCACACACCGGTGGGCCCACCTCTGGGGCCCACTGCTGCTCCGAGATCCCCTACAGTTTAGCCTGGGACCGCAAAGTCCCAGTATCCTTGTGTGGCCACGAGGAGGCACTGCAGGAATCAGAGAGTAGCAAGCAGGAGCAGCATGCAACATGCACTACAAGTACTAATGTTATGGCTCACTCAATCAAGTCAGTGCACAACCCCTTGGAAGTTGAAAGGATCAATTAAGATTGATTGAGGATGTTAAAATGTCTGTGGCTCATCTAAATGTATACGTTCTATCTGTATGTTCTATAAAAGGCACATCACTGTTCCTGGATGTCACAAAAAACGACACCAAAGAGATTGAGGACAACAAGAGACAGCGGAAGCAGCTGACCCAGGACCTGCAGGAGCTGAGAAATCAAGTGAAGAAGCTCACAGTTCAAATGAAAGGAAAAGAAGACGCCATCAAAGCGTGTGAGCACAACAAGAGGCAACAGAAACTGATCCAGGAACAGCAGCACAGCCTGAGCAACCAAGTAGAGAAGCTCACTGTTCAACTGGAGAACATGCAGAGTGAACTGGAGAGGACCAACCAGAGACTGACAGAAGCAGACAGGAAACGTGAGTGAAACCATGTCTTTTAATTATGGAAGAAGTGTGTGTGTGTGTGTGTCCCTGTGTATGATTGGTTACTTCCTGCAAACTGAAAGCCTCCCAGTCAAAAGGCCCAACTGAAAAACACAGAGGAGTTAATGACATCATATAATCATCCCCTCCCCCTTTACCATACACCCAACACTGTGGGTGTGGCTAACTTCAGCTGGGTCACTGAATGATGTGGCCACATAAAAACCTAATTTTAACACCTTTTCTGTACACTGTACAGTGTACACACAAAATCGTCCTCAGACTTTTTTGGAGAAAAAAATTGTATAATCATAATACCTGATCATTATGTTTTGGGGGGGAAAATCATGGCAGCCCATCTTTAACAGTTTGCCAGCCGCGCCTGAACCCCCTGAACAGAGGTACTGCCGTGCGATCTGCGTTTTATTTACAAACATGTTTTAAAAAAGCAATACACCAAATGATAAACAACGCCCTCGGGTCGATCAGAGCAAGCCCGCAAAGCGTGCATAACGTAGTGTTTTGGTCGGCCACTTACTTAGAAGCTGCTGAAGGCTGTCTTTCTGCCGTTCATTTGCCTGGAGCGCGATGGGGTAATCCGCGAGAAAAAACAGCGCTCGAAAGTACATTACGTCCTCCTCGCACAAACATCGATCTAATCCAATGCAATCCACTCATTCCGAAGCCTTGATTTCGTCTGTCGTCTGAGCGAAAATGATGAGGAGACGCGCTGGGCAACTAGCTGCTTACACAATGCAAAGGCACGCAATGGCCGCTTGTGGATCCAGTTTCAGCCCCAGCCGATGACGTCATCACGTTTCTGACGTGATCCCATCTCAGACCGTCTCTTAAAGAGACAGAGCACGACCGGCGACTGTATTTTTTAAAAAATTATGATTAATTTCATAAATTACGGGAAAGTACAGGAAAGTACGATGGCGCACGGGTGGTCCGGACAAGTACGGGCAAGTACGGCCCGGCTTTGAAAATGATGTTCAAAACCAAAAGCTTATACTTGTTCTATTGATGATCATTTCACAAAGTGTAAACTAATACTGTTGAGAGTGTATAATATATATATATATATATATAAACACATGAAGATTACAACCATGAAGGCCTTCACCCAGGGTGAGCCTGGCATATTATCTAAAGCACAAACAACACCAGCTGTTACTAAAATAAACTAGAATGAAAGTATCTGGAGATACTGTGTCAGTCTCATGTGGTCTATGACATCTACCGTATGATGTCAGTCATCTCCATATTTGTGAAAGGTTTTTGCGAGTCCCAATGAAGCCGGTCGATTTGACATCATTTTATGACCCAAGTGCGTGCCACCAAAACTGTGGGAGGGGTAGAGTGGCAAGATAAAATGTATCCGGAAAGATGAAAAGAAAGTCTTTATTGTCATATAAGTAATAATAAGTAATCCAGCGGATTATGTCATTAATTGATCATGTTAAAATGTCATATGTTCTATCTTTATGTTCTATAAAAGACGCATCACTGTTCCTGGATACACAAAAGAACACCAAAGAGATTGAGGACAGCAAGAGTCTGGTCCAGCAGATCCTCCAGAGACAGGAAGACAAGAGACGTGAGTTAAACCATGTTTGTCTTTCAAACACTGTGTGATCATGCAGAGGCAAATGTACTTGCAGAGACAAATTCATCATGTCTGTTGCTAAGGTACGGCAACATGACTGGTGTGGTGTCTTGCATGTTGCCATACCTTAGCTTTTGCTGAACTGACACCACCTTGATCATGTTACATCTCTGATGATGCATTCTGTTTTAATTTTTATACTTTATGTTAAAAACCTAAATTCTATTTCACCAACATGTTCTCTATCGGCAGTATCTGCTTTGTTTGCATTCATGTATGTGCTAAAAGAGTGACTTTGAGATCTGTTGCACCTTTACAATCTAAGTCAATGTGGAGACTATTTTCTAATCAATGTGATAAATCTCAACAATTGGAACAAATTTCATCATGACAAAGTAACTAGACTACCAAACCTCTACCAAAGTGTCCTAATGCTTTATTGGGGTGGCTGTAGCTCAAGAGGTAGAGCAGGTTGGCCAATAACCCATGGGTTGGCAGTTCAAATCCCGGCTCCTCCTGTCTACATGTGGAAGTGTCCTTGGGCAAGACACTGAACCCTGAGTTGCTCCCAGTGAGCTGGTTGGTGTATGAATGTGTGAGTGAATGGGTGAATGTAATGCACATTGTGAAGCGCTTTGGATAAAAGCGCTACATAAATGCACCATTTACCATGTATATTGTCACTGTCTGCAGTGTCTGGCCAAAACCTCTTAACTCCATTTTTGAGGTTTTAGAATTTTTTGGGAAAAATCAGGGCTATTGAACACCCTTTACATCTGAGTGTTGGTTAAAATAATATTGAACCAATGAAAAGTTGTAAAAATCCAAAAAACTCCACTTGAACTCTAGCCTGATCTCAGACTCAGCTCACACAGTAGTCTGAAACTGTGCCCTATTGTGGGCGATTTCTGGAAGGGAGGGGGGTGGGAGGTGCTTTGATTTAAAAAAACACAATCACTACAGGTCTCCTCGTGAGCACCCACGCGAGCACCTCGTCTTCTAAATTCGAATTTGGCTGATAACTGCCGATTCATGTACTCAGCTCCAGACCAGAGAAACAGTCCACTCTGAGAGTGGGCGGGGTCTATGGTCTGGAAGCAGGCTACTTGAGCTCATTTTCCCGATATTAGCCTTCATGTGCCACGGTCTCACTGCAGCCGTGCGCTGTCTCTCTGATTGACTGGGCACTGCAGCTAGTGTCTGTGAGTGTGTGCGTGTACATTGCCAGATTGACACTGACTATTTTTTTTTAAGTCTGTTTCCCCACGCCCTGCGGTTGCTTATCGCCCTTAAGGCGTCTTATTGTTATTAATTACACCAGTAATAATAAAACAAATCTCTGACTCAAGGTGCTTCTGCAGCTCGGCATCAACTGACCCATGGAGAGGCAGCCAAGCTGATGTCTGTGAGGGAACAGTTTGTTCAGAGAATCTCAGAGTCTACCCTGCATTCTCTCCTGGACAGACTTCTGGATAAGGATGTCATCTCTGATGATGAAATGGAAGCAGCCATGGGGAAAAGTCTCAGAGCAGACAAAGCGCGGTACGTTATCGACACGGTGCGGAGAAAGGGAGACCAGGCCAGTTCAATAATGATCGACATGATCGATAAGCTGGATCGTAACCTTAGTGAACTGTTTAGCCCAGCAGATTAGTGACACAATCGTTCACTCTGTGATACAAATTTAACGGAGGTGATGCAAACCTCTCACCTTGGGCTTTGAACCCGGGCCTCCCACATGAAAGTCCAAGGAGATACTGGACTTTTTGAGGCTTCAAGCTGGTGTTGCGACTCTCTCTGCCACACAAACACCAAGTTTGGAAGCAGTATAGAGACCAGGATTACTGCATGTTTTTGTGAGGGTATCAACCCTAGGAGACACGGGGAGAACATGCAAGCTCCACACAGAAAGGCCCCATGCTAATCTTCTCTGTATCGTTCCAATTTTAGTATAATGCGGAGCCGTAGCCCGTAGCCACATTTTAGTATTGTTTTTTAACCACTGAGCCAATAGAGCCTGCTAGAGCTGCTTGCTCAGGGGAGTCCTCAGAGTTACTGCCGTAAGGGTCCATTTGGAACCCCCTCAGGGACCCCCGAGGGTCCCTGGACCTCACTTTGAGAACCACTGCCCTACACTCTTAGAATCAGGAACACAGATCATTGTTCATGATGATTCTCTTCATGGATTAATTCTGTTTGACACCATGTTTTTATTTTTGTAGATCTTTTATTCTTCAGATTTAAAAATAGCAAATGATGCACTGCAGTGGTGTGATGCTGTTGTTGGATTCTTAATGTGTTTATTTGTATCTTATATGATCTACTAAGTGTTTCTTTGCCTGGAAGCGGAGCAAATATCACTGTTGCGCTGCGAGCTTGTAGATCTGCTATTTTTGAAAAAACTTGATTTTTGAATAAATATATTTTTTAAGTTCAAATATTTGCTTCTGGGGGGTCCCTGGAACAACATATTTTGAGATGTTGGTCCGTGGCCAAATACATATCATTTTGGGGGTCCTTGACATGTAAAAGGTTTGATAACCACTGATTTACTGTAGAAGAAGGATCTAGGAGACATTTATAGAATCGGATCAAAAATATTCAAAAAAGACTTGCACAAAATGTTCATGACTTTTGAAAAATAGCAGATCTACAAGCTCGTTTGTAAGCTTGTAGATCTGCTATTTTTCAATAGTTAAAGCATAGAATAATGGTTAAAGTGGTTCAAATCTAAAGTATTAGGTTTTTGCGTTTAGGTCTTGGATAAAATCACAGATTAAAAACCTTTCAGTTCAACAATGCCTTTGATTGAGCTGTTTTCTCTATCTCTTCTGCACTGTAATATATTTCGTTTTATTTTGTTTTGTTTATATTGTATCTTAATGTCCTTTTAAAATGTCTTATCTTTGATGTTTTGTGTAAAGCACATTGGATTGCCTCATTGTTGAAATGTGCTTTAGAAATAAATAAAAAAAGACCTTTCCATGACCTTGTGATTACATGTTGTGGGTTTATGTGAATAAAGTTGATATGATATCAAGTAACTGTAACAGGAAACCCCTGACCCAATTCATGGCTTTCATGTGTAGTCCTAAACGGACCAACACAGGTGTTCTGATCGGTGTAGAACATTAAGGTCTCATTTACACTGGCACCAAATCCAGACTGAATCAGATCTCTGTCACATCCAGATTGGAATCTGATGAGTTCCATGTGACTATTTAAACCAGGGGTCTTCAACAGGGGGTCCGAGACCCCTAGGGGGTCCTCAGAGTTACTACAGGGGGTCCTCCAAATCTTTGAGTGATAGAAACCTTTTTCTCCTTTTATATACCACTTAAATCCTAGCGTCCATATTCTGAGAACAACAGCGTTGTGAGCTTGTAGATCGGCTATATTCAGTAAGACATTGGGCAAAAAGAGCACACTAAGTACGGAGTGAAATGTCAAGTCAAGTAAAGTTTCAAGTGGTTAAATATCTGAAAACACAAATTGACATGAATCCAAAATACACTGATGATTGTGCTGTCAAACGCAATGAAACTATATGGAATCTATGAACAGGTTGTGGGGGGTCCCTGCTTCATCTCTTTCTCAACTAAGGGGTCCTTGGCCTGAAAACGTTGAAGACCCCTGATTTAAACCAATCAGATTCCAATCTGGATGTGACACAGATCTGATTCAGGCTGGATTTGGCTGCCAGTGTAAATGGGGCCTTAATTCGTTCTATGACAATCAGACACATTGAAACACCTGTGTTAATCCTCAACATGGCTGTGTTGGTCACCCGAAACCCAGGAATACGAGAGCTGCGTCTCAAGTCCTTAACCCATTTAGGGTTAGGATTATTGACTGCTTTAACTATTGAAAAATAGCAGATATACAAGCTCACAGCGCGGCACTGAGTGCCGTGCTGCGAGCTAGTAGATCTGCTATTTTTGGAAAAAGTCGTGAAAATGTGTGCAAATCTTTGAATATATGTATTTTTGAAGCGAACGTTTGTAACTCAAATTTTGCTTCTGGGTGGTCCCTGGAACTAGATATTTAGAGATGGGGGTCCGTGGCCAAATACATTGGGGGTCCTTCACATGAAAAGGTTTGAGAACCACTGACATAGTAATCTCTCAAGAACAGACTAACTCATTTTCACGATTTTTCAAAAATAGCAGATCTACAAGCTCGCAGCGCGGCACTCGGTGCCGCGCTGTGAGCTTGTATATCGTCTATTTTTCAATAGTTAAAGCAGTCAATAATCCTAGGCCCTAAATGGGTTAAATTACATCCTATTTCCTACACTTCTTTCCTATTTCCTTGGTACAGTATGTTAGTCCCGCCCACTGACAATAGAACGCCCCCACAAGGGCGTCGGCCAATCACCTATGTGATGATGTCATCAGAAATGGCCAATGGGACGTCTCTTCTTCTCTATTTCCTCAATGGGAGGGACTAACATACAAGCAAGGAAATAGGAACTAGGATTTGAATTATTAAGTACCTGTGGACGCAGCTATGGAAGCTAACAAAGCTCTACGTTGAGTTGAGCTCATGTTCTCCATCGTTCCCTCCTGCCTGGACGGATCGTAGCCATGTTCTACCACTGAACAGGGTAGGAACCTGGGTTAGTTTATCTGCTGCTGCTGCTGCTTGTGTTGTTCTTTATCAGGGGTCTCCAACGTTCTCAGGCCAAGGACCCCTTAGCTGAGAGAAAGATGAAGCAGGGACCCCTTAGCAGAGAGAGAGATGAAGCAGGGACCCCTTAGCTGAGAGAGAGATGAAGCAGGGACCCCTTAGCTGAGAGAGAGATGAAGCAGGGACCCCTTAGTTGAGAGAGAGAGGAAGCAGGGACCCCTTAGATGAGAGAGAGAGATGAAGCAGGGACCCCTTAGTTGAGAGAGAGAGAGGAAGCAGGGACCCCTTAGATGAGAGAGAGAGATGAAGCAGGGACCCCTTAGTTGAGAGAGAGAGGAAGCATGGACCCCTTAGCTGAGAGAGAGATGAAGCAGGGACCCCTTAGCTGAGAGAGATGAAGCAGGGACCCCTTAGCTGAGAGACAGATGAAGCAGGGACCCCTTAGCTGAGAGAGAGATGAAGCAGGGACCCCTTAGCTGAGAGAGAGATGAAGCAGGGACCCCTTAGCTGAGCGAGAGATGAAGCAGGGACCCCTTAGCTGAGAGAGAGAGAGAGAGAGAGATGAAGCAGGGACCCTTTAGCTGAGAGAGAGAGAGATGAAGCAGGGACCCTTTAGCTGAGAGAGAGATGAAGCAGGGACCCCTTAGCTGAGAGAGAGATGAAGCAGGGACCCCTTAGCTGAGAGAGAGAGGAAGCAGGGACCCCTTAGCTGAGAAAGAGATGAAGCAGGGACCCCTTAGCTGAAAGAGAGATGAAGCAGGGACCCCTTAGCTGAAAGAGAGATGAAGCAGGGACCCCTTAGCTGAAAGAGAGATGAAGCAGGGACCCCTTAGCTGAGAGAGAGATGAAGCAGGGACCCCTTAGTTGAGAGAGAGAGAGATGAAGCAGGGACCCCTTAGTTGAGAGAGAGATGAAGCAGGGACCCCTTAACTGAGAGAGAGAGATGAAGCAGGGACCCCTTAGCTGAGAGAGAGAGATGAAGCAGGGACCCCTTAGCTGAGAGAGAGATGAAGCAGGGACCCCTTAGCTGAGAGAGTGATGAAGCAGGGACCCCTTAGCTGAGAGAGAGATGAAGCAGGGACCCCTTAGCTGAGAGAGAGATGAAGCAGGGACCCCTTAGCTGAGAGAGAGAAGAAGCAGGGACCCCTTAGCTGAGAGAGAGATGAAGCAGGGACCCCTTAGCTGAGAGAGAGAGAGGAAGCAGGGATCCCTTAGCTGAGAGAGAGAGATGAAGCAGGGACCCCTTAGCTGAGAGAGAGATGAAGCAGGGACCCCTTAGCTGAGAGAGAGATGAAGCAGGGACCCCTTAGCAGAGAGAGAGATGAAGCAGGGACCCCTTAGCTGAGAGAGAGAGATGAAGCAGGTACCCCTTAGCTGAGAGAGAGAGGAAGCAGGGACCCCCCTCTACATATTGTATAAATGTGTGATGCAGATTTTCATGGATTTCATAGATAGATTCATAAACTTGTTTGACAGCACTGTCATCAGTCTATGTTGGATTCATGTTAATGTGTATTTTCAGACATTTACCCTCCTAAATTCTTGATATTTTGTAAACTTGACTCTCACTATGTACTTGGTCTGCTCTTTTTTACCTCACCAAACCTTGATAAAAATAGCTGATCTACAAGCTCTCAACACCTCGCAGCGTGAGGCGTTGAGAGCTATTTTTGTCAATTTCTTTTTTTGGCTATTTTTGGCTAAAGTTCTCCTTGGAATAGGGATGCAAAGGTTCAAGTTGTTCTGAATTATCTTATCACACAAGGATTTGGTGGCCCCCCCTGTAGTAACTCTGAGTACCCCCTAGGGGTCCCGGACCCCCTGTTGAAGACCCCTGTTCTATGATATGCAATAATGTTGTCTTCTTGGAATTTTGGGACGCTGTGCTGTGCTGTGCTGTGCTTTGCTTTGCTGTGCTGTGCTGTGCTGTGCTGTGCTGTGCTGTGCTGTGCTGTGCTGTGCCGTGCCGTGCTGGGCTGTTACATATCGGCACTCTGACACATAGCTATTCCGACCACCTAAACCTTAACCCTAACCTCAGTAAAATGTTGATGAATGCTAACCTGGTGGTGTCGGAATATAAACCCGTCACCAGGCTGTGCTGTGCCACCTGTGCTCTGTTGTGCTTGCAGTGTTGTGTTGTGTTGTGTTGTGTTGTGTTGTGTTGTGTTGTGTTGTGTTGTGTTGTGTTGTGTTGTGATTTGATGTGATGTGATTTGATGTTATGTATGTCTAGAGTCATGGATCTGTCCCATTTAGTGCCACCATCAGGCCGACTTTTGCAAAACATATTTACGGACACTGCTCCTGCAGATGTTGCCCTAAAATCACGCAAAGCTTGAACACCACCCTTATTACAGCTAAACCCCGCATTCTCTGGCCCTACCTAAGCAATACATTTGCCACACACATCCCCCTACACCCAGCAACCAATGCCACTTACAGGCCAATTTGTGTATACCCTGTACATGCGACCTGACGGTCGCCTATCTCCCAACTAGAAAAATATTGTTCCTTCGAAACAATTGTGGGCTCGCTTCAAGCCAGAAAACAATGGCTATAAAAGTACAAAATGTCAAGATCGCAGGCAGTGCTCTCTTTGACGTTACTGACGTCAAAGATTGGTCCATTTTGTTCCAAAAATGTGTTGTGCAAAAGTTGACCCGCTGGTGGCGCTATAACAGGCCAATGTAAGAAGGGTGGTATCTGTTCCTTGACCTATTGAGAATGTGCTTGCAAGATTTCACGCACATTGCAGGCTGTGTTCATGATTTGAGGTGTTTTTGGCTTTGGCCACTTTATCGCTGCTTGCAGCTATATTTATTATTATTTTATTTTGTTGTGTGTGTGTGCACTTCATAGGCATATTAGATAAAGGTCCTTAGATTGTGTGTAGAATGTTTCATGCAAATTGCTAAAAAAATCCTAACGGGTTTAAGCGTTTCACAAACTGCTCAAAATGATATAGCGCCCCCCTTTGGCCAATTGGAGTAAGATTGGTTTTAGTGATATTTGGACTAACACTCTACATCTTTGCCAAATGCCATGAACATGTTACTTTGCATGTATGATTTAGAGGCAGAAGAATAATTTGCATAAAACTGCAATATTCATTGAATTATTAAAAAAGCATGTTTCAATTTAAAAAAAAATCAGATCTGACAGATCTTTAGATATTGGTCCAAAGTTCATGTAAAAAAATGTTTTGTGGACGTGACGCGAAAATTCCCGGGTTTAAGCGTTTTACAAACTGCTCAAAATGGCGGAAAATCTAAGGGCGGAGCTTACTTAAAAAAGACACAGATGTCTTCCGCTTGAGTCAAAGCACGCGTGTAAGCAAGTTGCATGTCTTAAAACGAAACGAGTCATGACTTATGCCCGTTTGAAGTTTGAATTTTCAAACGCTTTGTATAGCGCCCCCCTTTGGCCGATTGGAATAAAATTGGTTTCAGTGATACTTTGACTAACCCTCTACATCTTTGCCAAATGCCATGAACGTGTAACTTTGCATGCATGATTTAGAGGCAGAAGAATAATTTGCATAAAACCGCAATATGTATTGAATTATTAAAAAATAATGTTTCACTTTAAAAGAAATCCGACCAGACAGTTTGACCGTATTGTTCCAAAGTTCATGTGAAAAAAGTTTTGTGCGCGTTATGCAAAAATCCCAGGAGGAGATAGATTTTTACTGTTTTTCATATATTTCAAAATTCTGGGGGATCTAAAGGTCAGAGGTCAAAAGTCAGAGCGTTAAAGTTGTTCGGCATGAGGAGACGCATACGTGTATATAGGTTTCATGGCTGTACCTAAAACACAGCATGAGCTATACCTGTTCAAAGTTCGCACTTTCGAAGGCTTCCTACAGCGCCACCATTTGGCCGATTGCTATAAAAAATAATAGCACACTTCGCCACTGTAAACTGAACACATTGATGTTTTTATTTTCATTTTCTCACTAAGTATGTAGGAGTAGAAAGGAACCGAAGATCCCATCTACTGACTGCCTGCCTGCCTGCCTGCCTGATAGATAAACTAGAAAAATATTGTTCCTTCGAAACAATTGTGGGCTCGCTTCAAGCCAGAAAACAATGGCTATAAAAGTACAAAATGTCAAGATCGCAGGCAGTGCTCTCTTTGACGTCAAAGATTGGTCCATTTTGTTCCAAAAATGTGTTGTGCAAAAGTTGACCCGCTGGTGGCGCTATAACAGGCCAATGTAAGAAGGGTGGTATCTGTTCCTTGACCTATTGGGAATGTGCTTGCAAGATTTCACGCACATTGCAGGCTGTGTTCATGATTTGAGGTGTTTTTGGCTTTGGCCACTTTATCGCTGCTTGCAGCTATATTTATTATTATTATTATTATTTTGTGTGTGTGTGCACTTCATAGGCATATTAGATAAAGGTCCTTAGATTGTGTGTAGAATGTTTCATGCAAATTGCAAAAAAAAAATCTTAACGGGTTTAAGCGTTTCACAAACTGCTCAAAATGATATAGCGCCCCCCTTTGGCCAATTGGAGTAAGATTGGTTTTAGTGATAGTTGGACTAACGCTCTACATCTTTGCCAAATGCCATGAACATGTTACTTTGCATGTATGATTTAGAGGCAGAAGAATAATTTGCATAAAACTGCAATATTCATTGAATTATTAAAAAAGCATGTTTCAATTTTTTTTTTTTAAATCCGATCTGATAGATCTTTAGATATTGGTCCAAAGTTCATGTAAAAAAAGTTTTGTGGACGTGACGCGAAAATTCCAGAATAAAAGCGTGTTTAAGCGTTTTACAAACTGCTCCAAATGGCGGAAAATCTAAGGGCGGAGCTTACTTAACAAAGACAGTAAGACACAGATGTCTTCCGCTTGAGTCAAAGCACGTGTGTAAGCAAGTTGCATGTCTTCAAACGAAACGAGTCATGTCTTATGCCCGTTTGAAGTTTGAATTTTCAAACGCTTTGTATAGCGCCCCCCTTTGGCCGATTGGAATAAAATTGGTTTCAGTGATACTTTGACTAACCCTCTACATCTTTGCCAAATGCCATGAACGTGTAACTTTGCATGCATGATTTAGAGGCAGAAGAATAATTTGCATAAAACCGCAATATTTATTGAATTATTAAAAAATAATGTTTCACTTTAAAAGAAATCCGACCAGACAGTTTGACCGTATTGGTCCAAAGTTCCTGTGAAAAATGTTTTGTGCGCGTCACGCAAAAATCCCAGGAGGAGATAGATTTTGACTGTTTTTCATATAATTCAAAATTTTGGGGGATCTAAAGGTCAGAGGTCAAAAGTCAGAGCGTAAAAGTTGTTCGGCATGAGGAGACACATACGTGTATACAGGTTTCATGGCTGTACTTATAACAGAGCATGAGCTCTACCTGTTCAAAGTTCGCACTTTTGAAGGCTTCCTACAGAGCCCCCCTTTGGCCGATTGGAATAAAATTGGTTTCAGTGATATTTTGACTAACCCTCTACATCTTTGCCAAATGCCATGACCGTGTAACTTTGCATGTATGAATTAGAGGCCGAAGAATAATTTGCATAAAACCGCAATATCCATAGAATTATTAAAAAATAATGTTTCACTTTAAAAGAAATCCGACCAGACAGTTTGACCGTATTGGTCCAAAGTTCATGTGAAAAAGGTTTTGTGCGCGTAATGCAAAAATCCCAGGAGGAGATAGATTTTTACTGTTTTTCATATAATTCCAAATTGTGGGAGATCTAAAGGTCAAAGGTCAAAAGTCAGAGCGTAAAAGTTGTTCGGCATGAGGAGACGCATACGTGTATACAGGTTTCATGGCTGTAACTCAAACACAGCATGAGCTATACCTGTTCAAAGTTCGCACTTTCGAAGGCTTCCTACAGCCCCACCATTTGGCCGATTGCTGTAAAAAGTAATAGCACACGTCGCCACGGTAAGCTGAACACATTGATGTTTTTATTTTCATTTTCTCACTAAGTATGTAGGAGTAGAAAGGTGCCAAAGTATTGAGGAGAACTGTCTGATAGATAAACAAATAAATAATGACAATATCTAAAGTGTGCTCGCCTTATAGGCGAGCCCACAATAATGACAATATCTAAAGTGTGCTCGCCTTATAGGCGAGCCCACAATTAGGGAGTCTTACTGCTGTGCTGTCCTGTGCTGTGCTGTGCTGTGCTGTGCTGTGCTGTGCTAATGATGTATTGGTTGTTGACAGAGGTGTATATCGTATTCATAGATATCGCGGTTTCATTGACTTGTTTGACAGTGTCATGTGAATTTCATGTGTTTTGTTTGCGCATTATATTTTCTATTAATATGTTGGATTCATATTTATATGTATCAACAGACATTTAACCCCTTAAACCCTCAATACTTGGTAAACTTGACCGTTGGCTGTGTGTACTTGGGCAGTGGGCTGCTCTTTTTTTCCATTTCCACCAACCAAACATAGCAGATCATCAGTAGCCTGACTTGACATTTCGTTTCACTTCATTATTCAGTCCGAAGTCAGTTCCGCCCACGGCTTTTGCAGGGATGGGCGTTGCCAAAATGAGGCACTGTTCAGCGATTGGTTCACCGACCAACACATGACATAGTGTTGTTATGTGTGCCTGGCTGGCTAGTGGCTAACCTGTTGCTTGCTAGTGCTACTTGCTAACCAAAGAAACAGTCAGAATAGGAGCACTACGAACTAGTAATCAAACACAACATAACATGCCTGCTACTGGTGTTTCATAGCGAGATCGATACGATCGCATTTTACCGCAATTTACCGCATTTTACCGCGACACGATGTGCGGTACGGTACGGCGGCGGCGCTGGTGTACTTGGAAACACACATGAGTTCTGGGAAACCCCCACCCACGCTGATCACAAGACGCTGATTCACGGCGCTGATTCGCCCGTTTGGATTTTCAACCGAGGCAGGCCTCCTCATTGAGAGCGATTCTAGACCTGAATCGCCGAAACAAAAAAATTAAAGGGGTGTGGCTAGCGATTCAGGGTCTGGAACTAGGCTAGATCATCAGACCTTGTGAGCTTGTAGATCTGCTATTTGTGGCTAATGTTCTCCTCAGAATATGGACGCTAGACCAGAGGTTCTCCTTAGGATATGGACGCTAGGGTAAAGGTTCATAGGTTGGTCTCAGATCACTCCTGTTAGTTCTGTTTCATCCACAGCTACCCTGAAATTAATTGCTACTTTATAGAACCTACATTTATGTCAGGTTCTTTTACGTCCAATACCAAGGACCTCCAACATAAACAAGACCGTAAAGGGATTATTTGAGATGATCCTTTTAGACAGGGTGTTTATCTGTACTACATTTCTTTTTTTTTTTTTTTTTACTATACTTACTGTTCTTAATTTTTGTCTGATAAAATATTCAATCAATCAACCAATCAATCAATTAGGCTATGCAAATCTTTCCCTCTAAGATACAGTTTATGTCACCAGGAAAACTTGAGTTTCCATCATCAGGACAGATTGAAATGTAAATTAAATATTCTTGAACCCCAGCATCCATATTCTGGGTGATCATTCTCCACAAACAGTGTTGTTTTTGACAGCAAATTTTGACGTAATTAGTCACCTGAAAAGTATTTGTTTTAGTCTAATTTTAGTCGATTAAATATCATAAGATTTTAGGCGACTAAATCTACAGTTGATTTAGTCAACTAAAATGCTTTTTGGCAGGCCTTGATGGCATCATAATGACTTTTACACTTGGTTTACACTTGGTTGTGTGCTGAAAAGAGTAGATCTACCTGCTTTTCCTTGGATCTTGACACATCTCCCCCTATAGGCCACACCCATGCAGTTCAAACCATATTCTGTTATGTTCATAATGATTTTAGATTTATAGAAACAGTTATCAATAATCATTAAGAATGTTCACAACGATTACAGAAAGAGTCATAATAATGTGAGGCAGTGTTTTTTCATTGGTTTATTAATAACTAGTCCTTACCCGTTCAAAGATATGAGCTCCGAAATGATGTGCAGTGTGCACACAGTATATGAGGGATGGAAAGTAACTTTCTGGTGCTTGCACGATAATATGTAGGAGCATCAATGTAAGAAATACCCGTTTCTGGCTACAGAGATACTGTGTACTGATCTGCATGATTTTTGGACAACACCCCCCCCCCACACACACACACACACACACACACACACACACACACACACACACACAGCTGGTTAAACATGTTGCCCCATGCTAGATGCAGAATAGATATGCCTCATGCTAGATGCAGAATAGATAGTAGATACACCATAAAAATGCTAATATACAGCATATGATTTGTGAAAGTGACAAACAGGCTTCACAGTTATGTCAGGTGTGTTCATATGCTAATGGTGATGCGATTTCAGATCAATTGCTCCAGCCACTGAGGAGAAACGCTGTGACAGACACTCAGACAGACAGACAGACAGACAGACAGACAGACACTCACTCAGACAGACAGACATTCGGAAAATTATAGTATAGATGAAACATTGTATTCAAACCAAGTCATTAAAAACACAAATCTAAACAACTAAATGATTACATAATGTGAGCCAACACTGCAACTAGATGGACTATGATATCTGTATTTATTCATGTCGTCGTTGTCGTGTGGAAACCTTGTATGTCCAAAACCGTTCGTTTTGTATTTATCATCTATAAAATGTACTAAACTAGTGAAAACAGCAGATCTACAAGCACACAACGTGCTTGTAGATCGTCTGTTTTCACTAGTTTTGTGCGACAGTCTTGTATGATGAAGCAGGGCTTTGCTTTACCAAAAGACGTAAACATTTGAAACTTGGAGATACAAGGTTTCTGCCCGACAGGGACGATGTATTTATTTATTATTGTCTTCTCCAGGCTAAGACATCTTTTGCTCCCTGTTTGTCCCATTCTCCACATCTGCCTGTTATAGCGCCACCAGCAGTCCAACCTTTGCAAAACATTTTTTTTTTATACATTTTAAGTTCTAAAGATTTTGTCCAAAAGTCACTCAAATCAGTACACAGTATCGTTATAGTCATGTGATAATTGTTTTCATATTCCATCCTGATTGGCTAAGATTGCCATCTAGAGTTTGCAGGATTGGCCTGTTTTGCCAATAAATTGGATTTCTGACACCTGAATGTAATTAGAATGATAGAATTATGAAACGATTTTAAAACGTCATACTTGGACGTGAGCTGTGATTTGAGGCTAACAGCTTTAATTGAACTCATTATCAATGATTCTATGATAGATTATTAATGTAAATATTTAAGATTATGAACTAGTTTTATTGTTCTTCTCTCCTATAAAGTACAGTTGTAAGAAGAACATTTAGTTGATGTGTTGGTTCACATAATATATTAAATGATTACTCATAAACTACCACACATTATCATTGATTACATAATGATTATTGTTCATTAAAAGTCCACACTTAAATCCAAGTTTTACTTTTAGAGATGCACTGATCTGATATATATATCTGTATTAGACTGTAACCCAGTGTTAATTTTGACAGCAATGTTCTTTTTCATTTTTAATTCACCTCTGATTGTTTCTGTGATCAATAATTTAGTTTCAATAAAAGGTGGATCTCTGTACGAGTGTTGTGTTACCAGGCAACAACAAAAATATAACATTTGATTTGATGAACAAACACAAAACACATCCTGTTAGCCGCCAAAAAAGAAGGTAGGGTCATCTACGCCATTTTCACTACCCAGTAATCATCACACTGAAGGGCAAACTGGAGCCATGGAATACATTGTAGTCTATAAGAGAGGCTGGACAGTTTATAAACAAACACTATTTCTGTATGATCAAGACATTTATAAAACACTCAGCTCAGGAACATAAAAGAAGACATGTCACACATTGTTTTCTGCTGTGTTGCTTTTTGATGTTTACACTGCATAACTTTATATAGGTTTCTAAAGAGCACAAAGTAAGTTTATGAAGGTGCCAAAGTATTGTGAGACTATGATCCATCGTTGGCAGACTGACAACCAAATCTCACGATACTTGTGGCGAGCCTGAAACGATACCTGCCGCTGTTTAGATGCCTCAATAAAACTAGTGTGCACATCGAATAACAAGTGATTATACAACAACCTGTGATAATGATGTCTTCTGTTATATTCCTCAAACCATTAACTGAGAAAGGACGCAAATGGTTCAGAAATAATGTTTGTTCTCCAGCTGGTCCAGCCGGCCAGTACCAGTCCACTCAATTCACCCTTTGTCAAGTCCTGCCCGTTGTCCCGCCCCTCTTCTCACCCATTGGTTGCAGTGTCTTGGTGGGACAAAAGTCCTTTCTCTCCTTCCACTACCACTGAAATTCAGTTGCTTCTTATTGTTATTCTGCGTTCAATTCTCATTTTAAACTTGGTTTCAGTAAAAAGGAGCCTCTCAGGTGCAGTATAGTGACTGGGCATGTTTTTAAATGTTTTTATTTCTCCAAAAATTATGTTTTCGAAAATTCAACATAAAAAAGGCAGAACCAGGGCGGGACAAGGCAGAACGAGCCTGCTAGTTGGTCAGACAGGGAACAATCAGAAGGCTGACAAAGGGTGAATTTCACACTCACCTCTGGCGTCTATCCAGTAGAATGGATCCTAAATGTAACCTTGATAATCTAACCTTATTCCTAGCCTTAACCTTCGTAAAACGGTGCCAAATCCTAACCCTATTCCATTTTTTTTTTTTTCTTTTTTTTCTTTTTTTTATAATTTTTATTCCACAATTTTTGTTACCCAATTTTTTTCACCCAGAGCCAACTGCCTAAACTGTAATCCTGGGCTCTGCTCTCCCTCTGCCAGCCTGGTGAGAGCCCCGAACTGAGCTCATGCTTCCTTCAGAGCATGAGGAGTGAGCAGGCCGCTTCTTATCACCTGACAGGGGGGGAGATTCCCCGGTTGGACGTAGTTCGTGGAAGGAACACGTTATTCCAACCAGTTCCTTTCCCCTCCACCAGGCGCCCCTATTCACAATCCTAACCTCAGTAAAACTATGTCTAACTCTAAACTTATTCATTATCTTATTCTCAGTAAAAAACTAATACAAGAATACAAGAACTGCCCCACGAGCATTCAGCGTGATTTTCACGAGTTTGAAATTGGGCGAGCGGACTGGTTCCCCAGACGTCTGCCTCAGACTCCAGTGTATTCTCCTTTTGCACAAAGTAGTGCAATGCAAGATAGAGGGCGCCAGATCCCTTTGAGTCACACCCTACCACTACTTCCTGTTCATCCACAGAGCATTGATTCTAGTTGTTTTCTCCATTAGATTAAAGTGCTTTATTGTTATAGAAAAAAGTGAAAAGAAATCTAATGGAGAAAACAACTAGAATCAGTGTGACTAAAAGGAATCTGGCGCCCTTATCTTGCAATGCACTACTTTGTGCAAAAGGAGACTGCCTCCCATGCTCCTTATATGGTCAACGTCCTGCCTAGCCGTAGGCTGGCTCTACCTTCTTCTGTCATAGCCTTGTTAGCTGTGGCTAAGCTGTTAGCATGCTGGTTAAAAGCTTACATCAGGTCACTTCCTGTTAGCTGTGGCTAAGCTGTTAGCATGCTGGTTAAAAGCTTACATCAGGTCACTTCCTGTTAGCTGTGGCTAAGCTGTTAGCATGCTGGTTAAAAGCTTACATCTGGTCACTTCCTGTTAGCTGCGGCTAAGCTGTTAGCATGCTGGTTAAAAGCTTACATCAGGTCACTTCCTGTTAGCTGCGGCTAAGCTGTTAGCATGCTGGTTAAAAGCTTACATCAGGTCACTTCCTGTTAGCTGCGGCTAAGCTGTTAGCATGCTGGTTAAAAGCTTACATCAGGTCACTTCCTGTTAGCTGCGGCTAAGCTGTTAGCATGCTGGTTAAAAGCTTACATCAGGTCACTTCCTGTTAGCTGCGGCTAAGCTGTTAGCATGCTGGTTAAAAGCTTACATCAGGTCACTTCCTGTTAGCTGTGGCTAAGCTGTTAGCATGCTGGTTAAAAGCTTACGTCAGGTCACTTCCTGTTAGCTGTGGCTAAGCTGTTAGCTTGCTGGTTAAAAGCTTACGTCAGGTCACTTCCTGTTAGCTGTGGCTAAGCTGTTAGCATGCTGGTTAAAAGCTTACGTCAGGTCACTTCCTGTTAGCTGTGGCTAAGCTGTTAGCATGCTGGTTAAAAGCTTACATCAGGTCACTTCCTGTTAGCTGTGGCTAAGCTGTTAGCATGCTGTTTAAAAGCTTACATCAGGTCACTTCCTGTTAGCTGTGGCTAAGCTGTTAGCATGCTGGTTAAAAGCTTACATCAGGTCACTTCCTGTTAGCTGTGGCTAAGCTGTTAGCATGCTGGTTAAAAGCTTACATCAGGTCAACATTAAAAAGCAGATGGGACACACATATAGTTCCTCCTTTCTCCATCAGGGGGCAGCAGTGGACCCACACTCACACTCACCTCTGGCGTCTATCCAGTAGAATGGATCCTAAATGTAACCTTGATAATCTAACCTTATTCCTAGCCTTAACCTTCGTAAAACGGTGCCAAATCCTAACCCTATTCCATTTTTTTTTTTTTTTTTCATTTTTTTATAATTTTTATTCCACAATTTTTGTTACCCAATTTTTTTCACCCAGAGCCAACTGCCTAAACTGTAATCCTGGGCTCTGCTCTCCCTCTGCCAGCCTGGTGAGAGCCCCGAACTGAGCTCATGCTTCCTTCAGAGCATGAGGAGTGAGCAGGCCGCTTCTTATCACCTGACAGGGGGGGGAGATTCCCCGGTTGGACGTAGTTCGTGGAAGGAACACGTTATTCCAACCAGTTCCTTTCCCCTCCATCAGGCGCCCCTATTCACAATCCTAACCTCAGTAAAACTATGTCTAACTCTAAACTTATTCATTATCTTATTCTCAGTAAAAAACGAATACAAGAATACAAGAACTGCCCCACGAGCATTCAGCGTGATTTTCGCGAGTTTGAAATTGGGCGAGCGGACTGGTTCCCCAGACGTCTGCCTCAGACTCCAGTGTATTCTCCTTTTGCACAAAGTAGTGCAATGCAAGATAGAGGGCGCCAGATCCCTTTGAGTCACACCCTACCACTACTTCCTGTTCATCCACAGAGCATTGATTCTAGTTGTTTTCTCCATTAGATTAAAGTGCTTTATTTTTATAGAAAAAAGTGAAAAGAAATCTAATGGAGAAAACAACTAGAATCAGTGTGACTAAAAGGAATCTGGCGCCCTTATCTTGCAATGCACTACTTTGTGCAAAAGGAGACTGCCTCCCATGCTCCTTATATGGTCAACGTCCTGCCTAGCCGTAGGCTGGCTCTACCTTCTTCTGTCATAGCCTTGTTAGCTGTGGCTAAGCTGTTAGCATGCTGGTTAAAAGCTTACATCAGGTCACTTCCTGTTAGCTGTGGCTAAGCTGTTAGCATGCTGGTTAAAAGCTTACATCAGGTCACTTCCTGTTAGCTGTGGCTAAGCTGTTAGCATGCTGGTTAAAAGCTTACATCAGGTCACTTCCTGTTAGCTGCGGCTAAGCTGTTAGCTTGCTGGTTAAAAGCTTACATCAGGTCACTTCCTGTTAGCTGCGGCTAAGCTGTTAGCTTGCTGGTTAAAAGCTTACATCAGGTCAAAGCTTACGTCAGGTCACTTCCTGTTAGCTGTGGCTAAGCTGTTAGCATGCTGGTTAAAAGCTTACGTCAGGTCACTTCCTGTTAGCTGTGGCTAAGCTGTTAGCATGCTGGTTAAAAGCTTACATCAGGTCACTTCCTGTTAGCTGTGGCTAAGCTGTTAGCATGCTGGTTAAAAGCTTACGTCAGGTCACTTCCTGTTAGCTGTGGCTAAGCTGTTAGCATGCTGGTTAAAAGCTTACATCAGGTCACTTCCTGTTAGCTGTGGCTAAGCTGTTAGCTTGCTGGTTAAAAGCTTACATCAGGTCACTTCCTGTTAGCTGTGGCTAAGCTGTTAGCATGCTGGTTAAAAGCTTACATCAGGTCACTTCCTGTTAGCTGTGGCTAAGCTGTTAGCATGCTGGTTAAAAGCTTACATCAGGTCACTTCCTGTTAGCTGTGGCTAAGCTGTTAGCATGCTGGTTAAAAGCTTACGTCAGGTCACTTCCTGTTAGCTGTGGCTAAGCTGTTAGCATGCTGGTTAAAAGCTTACGTCAGGTCACTTCCTGTTAGCTGTGGCTAAGCTGTTAGCATGCTGGTTAAAAGCTTACGTCAGGTCACTTCCTGTTAGCTGTGGCTAAGCTGTTAGCATGCTGGTTAAAAGCTTACATCAGGTCACTTCCTGTTAGCTGTGGCTAAGCTGTTAGCATGCTGGTTAAAAGCTTACATCAGGTCACTTCCTGTTAGCTGTGGCTAAGCTGTTAGCATGCTGGTTAAAAGCTTACATCAGGTCAACATTAAAAAGCAGATGGGACCAGGGCAGGAAATTCACGGCGGCCACGACGGCCATGGCCGTCGTTGCCCCTCTCTTTGGCCGTGTGCCCCTCGAAAAATGACATGCCCAAACGGCCACAGTGGCCGTGGTGCCCCGGCGCCCACAGCAGTCCATTAACTGCTTTTTACCGTTTTTTCCTCTGCGCGATTTTCCAGTCATTACGGTAACAGCAGTGCGTGGTTGGCTGAGCTCCTCTCACATGACCAGTAGTAGATTCCATTTACGCTCGTAGTAGCAACAGAGTAGCAGCCGCCGCATAGTGGAGCCGCCGGAGTCCCGCGACACAGTGTTTATACAACACAAAAACATCACGGGCTAAACGGGAGTTACATCTAACGCAGCCTGTTGAATAAATCCGAATGTGCGAACGAATGCTTTCAAACGGAGCTCTGCTGAGCTCAGGACAACAACCAAAATGCAGCACTAAGGGAACCAAAAGCTATTCTTTCCCCAAGAGGCTGAGCTGTCAGAAAGTACATTATTGTTGAGAAAGGATCACTCCGCGAACGGGAGGGAGGAGTGTGTGTGTGTGTGTGTGTGTGTGTGTGTGTGTGTGTGTGTGTGTGTGTGTGTGTGTGTGTGTGCGTGCGTGCGTGCGTGCACAACACATGGCCAGTGGTGGAAAAAGTACTCAAATGTTTTACTTAAGTAAAAGTATCAATAGCCTACTGCAATGTAGAAATACTCCGGTTGCAAGTAAAAGTCCTCAAATTCAAAATATACTTGAGTAAAAGTACAAAAGTATTGGTATCAAAATGTACTTAAATTACCAAAAGTAAAAGTACAAAATGTTTGAAAATAGCAGATCTACAAGCTCACAACGCATAGTTATGCGACACATCTTGAGCTTGTAGATCTGCTATTTTTTCTATAAGCTTGGTTATTTTCAAATAGCCTAAATAGGGCTAAAGTGGTTCATGTATGTTTAATAATATTATAATTTATATATGCAAAGTAACTGGTAACTAAAGGTTTCAAATAATTGTAGTGGAGTAAAAGTACAATATTTGGATCCGAGATGTAGTGGAGTAGAAGTAAGTGTTAGAAATACTCAAAATTACAATAAACAATTAAGTACAATACTTAAGTAAATGTACTTAGTTACTTTACACCACTGCACATGGCAAAACAGAAATAAACAGGTTCTTGATATTTATTTAATTGAAAGGTATTACATTAAACCTTAACATTTAAGCTAAATTAATTATGACTGTGGCGTGGACTTAAAATCATTGTTTTAATGATGGCCTTCCTGCCCTGGCACTTGGCCTTTGTGCCCTCAAAAATTTGACAACACCAAAGGCCAATTGGCCTTGCCCCTAAACTGACGAAATTCCAGGCCTGGATGGGACACACATATAGTTCCTCCTTTCTCCATCAGGGGGCAGCAGTGGACCGTCTGCAGCTCTGTGAACACAGACATGCAGTTGGAAAGAAACACAGCTCTTCTAAACTGTTAAAACAATAAGAATGACATGTATGAAAATACCATGTTGACACTGTAATCTGATTACTGTAATCTGTAATGTGATTATCATTATATAATATTGTCACTGTCTTAACTAAATTTTTGAGGTTTCAGATTCTTTTGGCATAAATCAGGGCTATTGAACACCCTTTACGTCTGTGTGTTGGTTAAAATAATATTGAACCAATGGAAAGTAGTAAAAAGCCCTTCAAAACCTCCTAACTCCACTTGAGCTCATTTTCCCGAAAATGAACATTTCGAGTTAGGAGGTTTCGGCCCGACAGCAGAGATATATTATATTATATTATATTATATTATATTATATTATATTATATTATATTGGAAAATGTCTTTATTTAAATAGTCATATTGAATTATTGATATACAAACAGATTCTTACCTTCAGTTGGTCGTCGGCACCAGCATACGACCTGATAGAAAAGAGATTAAAATGATTAAAGATATGTAAAAAATATTAAAGATTTAGACAATTTGGAGGCCAGAGGGGAGAAGAGTTTATGTCTAGGACGAGTGGAACCTTGTCCAGGGTGTTTTAGGGAAGGGAGAAGAGTCTGGGACGCGTGGAGCGTCGTCCAGGGTGTTTTAGGGAAGGGAGAAGAGTCTGGGACGCGTGGAGCGTCGTCCAGGGTGTTTTAGGGAAGGGAGAAGAGTCTGGGACGCGCGGAGCGTCGTCCAGGGTGTTTTAGAGAAGGGAGAAGAGTCTGGGACGCGCGGAGCGTCGTCCAGGGTGTTCTAGGGAAGGGAGAAGAGTCTGGGACGCGCGGAGCGTCGTCCAGGGTGTTTTAGAGAAGGGAGAAGAGTCTGGGACGCGCGGAGCGTCGTCCAGGGTGTTCTAGGGAAGGGAGAAGAGTCTGGGACGCGCGGAGCGTCGTCCAGGGTTTTTTAGGGAAGGGAGAAGAGTCTGGGACGCGCGGAGCGTCGTCCAGGGTGTTCTAGGGAAGGGAGAAGAGTCTGGGACGCGCGGAGCATCGTCCAAGGTGTTTTAGGGAAGGGAGAAGAGTCTGGGACTCACGGAGCGTTGTGGTAGATCTTTGGCAGTAGATCATTTAATTAACGTGTTAATTAATCATATTAATGAAACAATCATGTTAATCACCTCCTCTCTTCTTCCAGTGGAAGTAGATGAATCCAGACAGGAAGAAGACCAGACCCAGAACCAGACCTGCTGCTCCCAGAGCCAGCTTGTTCTTCACTCCATCTGGCATGGAGTCATCTGGTAATAGAAATATGATATGATATTAATGATATTACATTATTACAGTAGATTAAACACTTCACTCCATCTGGCATGGAGTCATCTGGTAATAGAAATATGATATGATATTAATGATATTATATTATTACAGTAGATTAAACACTTCACTCCATCTGGTAATAGAAATATGATATGATATTAATGATATTATATTATTACACTAGATTAAACACTTCACTCCATCTGGTAATAGAAATATGATATGATATTAATGATATTATATTATTACACTAGATTAAACACTTCACTCCATCTGGTAATTGAAATATGATATGATATTAATGATATTATATTATTACAGTAGATTAAACACTTCACTCCATCTGGTAATAGAAATATGATATGATATTAATGATATTATATTATTACAGTAGATTAAACACTTCACTCCATCTGGTAATAGAAATATGATATGATATTAATGATATTATATTATTACAGTAGATTAAACACTTCACTCCATCTGGTAATAGAAATATGATATGATATTAATGATATTATATTATTACAGTAGATTAAACACTTCACTCCATCTGGCATGGAGTCATCTGGTAATAGAAATATGATATGATATTAATGATATTATATTATTACAGTAGATTAAACACTTCACTCCATCTGGCATGGAGTCATCTGGTAATAGAAATATGATATGATATTAATGATATTATATTATTACACTAGATTAAACACTTCACTCCATCTGGTAATAGAAATATGATATGATATTAATGATATTATATTATTACAGTAGATTAATTTAATTCACTCCATCTGGTAATAGAAATATGATATGATATTAATGATATTATATTATTACAGTAGATTAATTCACTCCATCTGGCATGGAGTCATCTGAGAATAGAAGATACAATACAACAGTATTACCAGTAAGACGCCTAAGGGCGAAAAGCGACCTCGCCCTGTAGTTAGTGAGCCTGCCTGGGGAGCCTGGTTGTCGCAGGTGCGATTTCCGGCCAGGCCAGCAGTGTACACCTC
>NC_137827.1:2002579-2030079 GCF_963921795.1 Nannobrachium achirus
AATCAGATCAAAGTTACCATCATTAATCATGTGTTCATAGTAATGATGAATTAATATTCATGTTATTATTTATGAGCTGAAGAGTGTTTAGTGTTTAGTGCGGTTCTGAGATCAGCTCACCTGTCTTCTCCAGAGCGTTGCGGTAGTCCATACCAATTTTGCCTTTGCAGTAGACCTCTCGCCCTGACCTCATCCAAGCCATCATTCTAGGGTCATTGTTCCAGTGCTCTGCTACCTTCACACCGTACTCAGTGTGTCCAACCCACTGATCCACTCTGCTGTCAAACCTGAGAAGCTCTGCTTTGTTGAAATTCTCTGAATATATGAACTGTATGTCATTCAGCTCAGTGCTGTTGAACACACACTTACCAACACGAAAGTTCAGAAATCCACCTGGAAATAGAAAAGTGACAAATTAATCAATGATCATATTTATATTACTAGCAAGACGCCTCAGGGCGACAAGCGAGGGCGAGGTCGTGCCAAAAAAAGGGCGAGGTTGTGACAATTCTTGGCCATCTGGCCAGTGATGTACATCGGACAAGTTACCCATATATGGAGTTCCATGTACTGTATATAGTACATCCCTTTATGCCCATACATGGAGATCCCTGTCTGAACCAGCCACACACATATTTATGTGCTGTCTTCCTCCATATTTGGGCATTCCCATATGAAGTCCTGTTAGATATGGGCTTAATATTGATGACATCAGAGATCTCCATATATGGGCATAAAAGGGATTCTGTTAGAGTGGTCCCCATGACATCACAACATACAATACATTTTATGCCCATACATGGAGATCCCTATCTGAACCAGCCACGCAGATATGGGCCATGGCTTGGCCATCTGGCCAGTGATATTTATCGATGACATCAGGGATCTTCATATATGGGCATAAAAGGGATTCTGGGGAAAACCCATATATGGACTTTTACATAGGTGATGTCACCTGTGATATCACCTGTGATGTCACAGTGATGTGTCAAAGGAACCAAGCCATAGGCCGTAAAGATGTGTACACACACAGCTTCACATGGATAAGCATGGTAAACTGTGACCTTTGGTCGCAACAACAGACTGAATGTGTGAATTATTAAGTTAATTAAATGCATTTTACCTGCTCCATAGAAACAGATGAAACCCAGTGAAACACTGAGCCAGAGATGAGAAGTCATGATGAGTTGAGATGTTTCAGAGTTTAGTTGAAGTGTTGATGAGTTGGGATGTTTCAGAGTTTAGTTGAAGTGTTGATGAGTTGAGATGTTTCAGAGTTTAGTTGAAGTGTTGATGAGTTGAGATGTTTCAGAGTTTAGTTGAAGTGTTGATGAGTTGAGATGTTTCAGAGTGTAGTTGAAGTGTTGATGAGTTGAGATGTTTCAGAGTTTAGTTGAAGTGTTGATGAGTTGAGATGTTTCAGAGTTTAGTTGAAGTGTTGATGAGTTGAGATGTTTCAGAGTTTAGTTGAAGTGTTGATGAGTTGAGATGTTTCAGAGTTTAGTTGAAGTGTTGATGAGTTGAGATGTTTCAGAGTTTAGTTGAAGTGTTGATGAGTTGAGATGTTTCAGAGTTTAGTTGACGTGTTGATGAGTTGAGATGTTTCAGAGTTTAGTAGAAGTGTTGATGAGTTGAGATGTTTCAGAGTTTAGTTGAAGTCGTGTTGTGTTGTTTCGTCTGATGTGTAAATGAACACTGACTCACTTCCCTAATACAACAGCCAATGAAAAAACACTATTCACTCTCATCACTTGTTGCCAGGTAGACGTCTATGGAAGTTTATACTGGAATGCAATGCATTAATCATAAACCTCATGAAATAATCCAAAAATGTATACCAATACCAGGAAACCAAACAAAAATTGTTTTACTGTTATGTATCTGTACACTAACCTGACTCCACCAGATGGTGGCAGTAGTGCGTATACTGCATATACCACCCTACTTTTACCATCTGGAATTGCTTGGGCAGACCCGCAGGTGATTGGATGGGGCCGTCTGTCTATCACAGTCTGGGAGTGCCAACTCCAACCACTCATATTGGCCTGGCTGTCTGCATGACGTTACACCCAGAATCCGCCTCCTGGGTTTCCACGTGGTCTGCAGTCAGACTTTATTGGCTCTGTCTGGGACTTTACGAGTGATATCAACTCTCCCTGAGCAGTCTCAGATGGTAAAGTAGGGTGGAACGCACTGCTGCCACCATCTGGTGGAGTCAGGTTATCTGTACACAAGATTAAACAATACAACACAACCATGAACCTTAGGATAGGATTCACAAAACATTTAGTAGAGGAAAAAACCCTAAAAAAGAGCCTTAGTTTTTGAGATACCCCCCGGGTTAGTTTTTTCATATCTTTAGGATGTCCCCTTCATGAAATGGATTGTCCCGAGTTTTGCTTTTACTGCAAAAGTCATGAAATTGATCCATGAAGGGATCATCACATAGGCAAAAAAACACCTATCCTGAAAGATGGAGTTACAAGTTAATCCTTTGTCATTTTCTACCTGCAGGTTGTTTTTACCTCATACTTGCACAGATGGTCTACAGGTAGTGTCCTTACATCCCAAAACAATCGGAATGCAAAAATATGGTTCTGTTTTGAATCTGCAGCCTTTTATATAAGGACTTTCTATAGGCGGAACTTACATTTCTAAGGAATGTTCCCCTGTAAGTCTGGTGATAATCTTCTATAAGGGGTAGAACAAAACGCGACATAGTTCTTTAGGATGTCCCCTTCATAAAATGCACTGTCCCGAGTTTTACTTTTACTGCAAAAGTCATGAAATTGATCCATGAAGGGACTAACCACATCAGGGGCGCCACAAGCCCTTTTGGTGCCTGACTCGCAACTGACTGTTGGGTTCTATAGGCGGAAATGACATTCCTAAGGAAAAATCCCCTGTGATCCTGGAGATAATCTTCTATAAGGGGCAGTACAAACCCTGACAGTGTTTTTACTTGTCCTCTTCATGAAATGGATGGTCGGTAGTTTTACTTTTACTGCAGAAGTCATGAAATTGATCCATGAAGGTACTCACCATAAAAAAGCCTACCCTGAAAGATGGAGTTCCAAGTAAATCCTTTGTCATTTTCTACCTGCTGGTTGTTTTATCTCATACTTGCACAGATGTTCTACAGGTAATGTCCCTACATCCCAAGGCCTAATTCTCTTCACCTCAAAAGCAGCAAAAATATTGTTCTATAAGCAGTCTATGGTAGTCAGACTTAAATGCAGTATGTAGGCCTATATTCAGTAGAATACACTACACTTTGTGCACCATTCTTAATGCCAAATAATCAGCAGCCTTTTCTCATTTTCATTTATTTAGTTTATTTCTTTTTCAATCAACAACTATTTTGAGCAGTGTAAGGGAGACTGACCAATGTTTGATTATTTGGCATGCAGTAAGCCAAAGATTCTCAGATCCTGAAGCTCATGTATGTGCTTCGCCAGCTAAGCTGTTGTTTTGCTTATTCTGAACAGGCTGCTCGTTGCATTGCATTAAGTCAATGTGTGCCATGCTGGAAGACTCTCACACAAAGCCACTCCCAGTGTATTTGTAATATCAGACATTGGGATGTATCGTTGTCTATCCCATGACCAGCATGCATGAAAATGGCAGCTATTTCAAGGAGTTGTTGACTGACATAGTAGACGAGCAACACAAGTATATCCATAGTACTGTACATATAAATTAGGTAGGGTCTGAGAACCTTTGGCTTGACAGATAGTCTACCAGAGGCTTCAGCATGTTCAAGACAATATGCCCTCACTCTCTATGGCCTAAAAAAGAAGGCAAAGGGCCAGGTGTGTTCTAGTCTTGATGAGCTCCGTTGTATTCTTGCATCAACAACAGACATGCCAGTCTCACATCTGCCTCCCACTGAGGACACTTTTGAATGTTCAACAGGCTATGTACCAAAGTGGTACAGTATATGGTGCCACAATCATGTCCCCAAACCCCTTCTGTGGAATCCAGTTGGGAAGGGTTGGATGCTAAAGGATACATCACTACAGCCTGTCCTGTACAAAAAATAGCCTGCACCAAGCAGTAAGAGACCTCACCCAGTACGTGCCTCAATGGGATTGTGTTGTACATAATATTTCTCCTGTATTTAGAGTACATTGACTGTAAACTAAAATAAACAAGAAATGACACAATCCTTTTATACCAGCTTGTGCCTTGTGGACCAGCCTTGACTGTGGAGCATTGTAGTGGCCTTGTGGTTGTAATCCACTGGGAACTGAATTCCTTCTTACCGTTTATATAATAATAATATATACCATCATACCATATTTATTACCATAAGATAAATAGTAATAGTAAGAATTCAATTAATCCATTGACCAGCCATTGACCAATAGATACACAGCAGATTACGTCACAGAATCTCCTGACAAAATTATGTCAGAATTTGGGAGATCACAGCTTTGTATCCATTGACCAGCTTTGCAAATTGGTCAGTCCCCCTCACACTGAAAATAGTTGTTGATACGAAAATATTGAAAAAGAAATAAACTAAATAAATTAAAATGAGAAAAAGCTGCTGTTTGATTATTTGGCATGCAGTAAGTATGGCACACATATATACCTATAGCCTACCTGAGAACCATCCGTATGACTATGATAGTCTATGAAGTATGTAGAGACATGGTATCAAATTGTAATCCCACTTCATTTTGTTTCATTTGAGGCATATCGAGTATTAATAGATAGAGGAACTCTGGAGGAACTCTTGTCTTGATTATTTAAACATGATGTCATAGGCCGCTATGCTTAATAACAAGCTTGATAAGCAGAGTTGGGGTCCGTTACTCAAAAAAGTAGTGCACTACATATTACATATTACCTTTGAAAAAAGTAGTGCCTTACACTACTTCATTACTCCCTGGAGAAAGTAACTAGTTACACTACTTGTTACACTACTTTTGCGTTACTCCATAAAGTCTGAGATGCATTGCCAACATATATTAGATGTATTCATATTTATTAGATATTATAATAATATCTAATACAATACAGTTATGTTGTTCAATGAAGTGAGTCCCAGGGCTCACTGGTGGTCATTTGAATGAGTATAATTATAATAACTAGAAGCTGGGCCGCCCTTTGGGCGGCCCAGCGTCTAGTCGGCGACCTGGCCAACTCGGAACAATGTAAATAGGGAATGAGTGCCCCGCCCTTTAATGCAAACCCCATTATACCTGTTTTCATAGGACCCGTTTTGACCATCTGTCTGCCTGTGTCCATTTATGCCCATATATGGAGATATCTGTATCTGTGTCTGTCTGTCTGTCTGTCGGCGTCCATTTTATGTCCATATATGGAGATCACTGCAGTTATAGTTCTGGGTCCATTTTATGCCCATATATGGAGATATCTGTCTATCTGCGTCCATTTTATGCCCATATATGGAGTATCTGTCTGTGCCTCCAACTGTGTTGCAGACACAGTGCCGGTTCCCCCTTTTAATGCAAACCTCATTATACCTGTTATCATAGGACCCGTTTTGAACATCTGTTTGCCTGTGTCCATTTATGCCCATATATGGAGATATCTGTATCTGTCTGTCTGCGTCCATTTTATGCCCATATATGGAGATCTTTGACCATCTGTTTGCCTCTGTCCATTTATGTCCATATATGGAGATATCTGTATATGTCTGTCTGCAATCCATTTTATGCCCATATATGGGGGCATTCATTTTATGCCCATATATGGAGAACGCGCGTGCCCGTGGGACGAACGGTTCTCGAGATACGTTTGCCTGTGTCCATTTATGCCCATATATGGAGATATCTGTATCTGTCTGTCTGCGTCCATTTTATGCCCATATATGGAGATCTTTGACCATCTGTTTGCCTCTGTCCATTTATGTCCATATATGGAGATATCTGTATCTGTCTGTCTGCAATCCATTTTATGCCCATATATGGGGGCATTCATTTTATGCCCATATATGGAGAACGCGCGTGCCCGTGGGACGAACGGTTCTCGAGATACGCGGATTACATACATACATACACACTCACAGAGATTTTTTGTTGACTCATGTACGTACGTGATGTCAGAGCCTTTTATGAGTGATGTCACAATGAGTCAGCACTTGCGCCGATTTCCTCCGGAACAGCCTGATGTCAACAATCAACCCCGCATAAGGAGATTCCGAACGTTTTGCGCCGGTTCGGGAAAACCGCGCGCCGGGTCGGGTCGAGGCGCGGCACTGCACTCCGTGCCGCGGCGGGGAACGCGCGTGCCGAATCTGAAGCCGGTGGGACGAACGGTTCTTGAGATACGCGGATTACAGACAGACACACACGCAGACAGACAGAGATTTCTCGCATTTATAGATAGATAACAATAAATACAAATGATAATGTAATTATTTCTGAGCCCCTGGTGCCTTGTTGTAATTTAGGACTCCCATTGTGCAGAAAGAAAAAAAAAACAGCTGCCATTATACATTCATGAGTTTATTCATTTTTATTTACGGACAACGGACATACAAGGTTTCCACCTGACATTATATAGCCTATATATGGTTCTGTATCCGTATGTCAGTAAGTTTAAGCAGATTTCATTCCATTTGGCTCCTATTAATTTTACAGGCCAGGGGTGGACAACCTAACCTGGCGGAGATTTCCCCCCCGCAGAGCACAGCACAACATAGCAGGGGAGAATTGATCAACGAGGCGATTGATTTACTGTGTACTGCTCAAACAGTATCAAACTGATTAGGCTATATGTAACCCCTAGAGGGCAGTAGAGTACAGAGTGGCGGACAAGTTGACGTCATGAGTGGGGTGTATATTTAAGAGCAATTTTAGACAGGCGCGGCACAGAACAGTACTGTGGGTCCTCACTGCAGGTTGCGTGTTGAGCGAGGGAGGTTTGAGCACAGATATAAAAAGCTAGATACCTCCTCCGCCGCTGCAGTTCATTAGCGCGACTGGTCAAACACCTCTGGCGGAAGTGCATAACTGTGGAACTGCGGAAGGCACTCTGCCCCCTCCAATGGGAAAGAGGGAGTCCTGCCAGTCCTGCATCTAATTGGACTACCGAGCTTCCCATTCTGTGACGCACAAGGAAGCGTCCTTCAGAATTCCCAAGAGCCCCGCCTCAGAATTCTGGAGGCTTGCGTAGAGTTATTGGGAGGCTTGCCAGGAGTCTTGGACCAGCACCCCCCAGCCGGAAGAGGCGTCTACCTTTCTATGTCTGTGGGTTTGAGTACTGCTGGCTGTCTGAACCACAGACATATAAAGCTAGACGCCTCCTTCGGCTAGGGGGCATATGCATTGAGCAACCAAGGGAATCTTCGTCGCTTCCGTGTTCATTGCTTCTGCGTGCGTCACACATATGGAAGACGGTAAGCCAATCAGAGGCAGGTAGGGGCTGGTCTTTACGTATGCAGCCTATAAGCACAGCTGAGCAGCGCAACATCGGAACTGGCTCTGTTGAATTGAATTGTGGTCCTTGGATAAGTCACGGAAAAGACACACTGTGATTGGCCAGTAGTCACTTTGACTGACAGCGTTCCCTTGGTTTTTTCAGGAAGTCCGGGCTAGAAATTTTGCACATCGCTCCAATTAACTGCAGAGGCGAACGAGGCATCTAGCTTTTTATATCTGTGGTCTGAACTGGTAAGCCTGTCTATTTGTGTGTATCTTATCCCCGCTTGTACCGTTTTATGTTTTGTTTGGTCTGAAATGACAACATGTTTTATATATTGTCAGGTTGGTGTTTTGATGCCGTTATGGTCGTGGATGTTTTCCTGTCCACTAAATTGTTTGGGGTGTGGCCCCACCCGCTCCTCATGGTGTGAGCTTTGAACTTGAAGAAATGTGAGTATTCTAATATGAATGTGCAAAAGAAATGGGATTATATATTCTGTAATTCTGAGTTTCGTGTAACATTGTGGCTAACCTGTATGAATTAATGTCATTGCTCAGCTACAGGTGGTGTGCTGTGCTGCTCGGTGTGTGGCTCGTGTATTAACCCTGAGAGGCGTTTGCCTGAGTTGATACAAGCCATCGGGTAAATTATTTTATTAGGCTGCCTATTGATACACTGCATTTCCTGTGACATGATTTTGTTATTATATTTTGATTATACTGTATACTACCGACTATGTGCTGATGAATTGTTTTCATGAATTATGTGATTTGTCATTGTAGGTCTATCTGGAACAAGCGGCACAGTTACGACCGCTGTTCCTTTCCCCTATTTAGTTTATTTCATGGATGCATTGCTGTATTGGTAGCGTTCTCCCATTTCCTCATTGATGCACTATATTGACACTTTTTTAACTACAAATGGCTTTTAACTACTTGTCTAGTATTGTGTAAACCCTTTTGTCTAAATAAAACTATTGTCATATTTGTACCAAGTCCTTCATCCTGTCGTAATTATAGCGGGTCACATATAGCCTATATAGCTCGCTGCTGAAAACTTCATGCTTAAAAAAGCAAGATATCACCGATGTTTGCATAAGGATTATATTTATTAATTGTCATTTCAGTCTCAGAGAGGTGAGGCGGTGCAGGTTTCTTTCCCTCTCTCTCTCAGCCATGGATTTCCAGTAGGCTAATTCATCTCTTTGGCTTGCTGTATATTTAATACTCATTATGTTTGAGTAAACATTGTCATGGTTTGTACTACCCCTTATAGAAGGATTATAGGGGCATTTATCTTAGGATGTCATTTCCGCCTATAGAAAGGCCTTATATAAAAGGCTGCAGATTCAAAACAGAACCAGATTTTTGCATTCTGATTGTTCTGGGATGTAAGGACACTACCTGTAGACCATCTGTGCAAGTATGAGGTAAAAACAACCAGCAGGTAGAAAATGACAAAGGTTTGACTAAGGAATTCCATCTTTCAGGATAGGTGTTTTTTGCCTATGTGATGAGTCCCTTCATGGATCAATTTCATGACTTTAGCAGTAAAAGCAAAACTCGGGCAATCCATTTCATGAAGGGGACATCCTAAAGATATGAAAAAACTATGTCGCGTTTTGTTCTACCCCGGGTAGGGGTATGGTCAACTTCTGGCCTATTTTTTTCTCCACTAATTATGTTGAGTTGTGTAAACACTAAACTGAAACATTCCATGGTGGTCTGCCATCTACAGGCTCACACCACGTCTGATGACACCACACTGTGAGCTTGTAGATCTGATTTTTTTGACACCAATAGACTGAGAACACGTCGCACACTATACAATTCTATGTCAGGGAGATTTGAGAGTTCCCCAAACAGATTATTATCATAGATTAATGTAATGTTGCTAACGGTGCATGCATGCAGTGGTGGAAAAAGTACTTGCATTCTTTACTTAAGTAAAAGTATCAATACTGCAATATGATAATAATAATCACTTTGGTGTGGGTGCAGCCTTAGGCTACAGTCAGACAGTCGGCTCTTCGGCTCCTGACAGGCTCGTACTCGCGCGCGCCTGGTGTAATTCCATATCCTATCATCCTCGGCTGTTCCTGTGAACCCAGAGCTGCATTATGGGAGAGTCAACATGGCGCTGGTCAGAAGGACGTGTAGTTCTTTTAACTAGCGCGATTTGCAGAAGGACAGATCAAGGAATAGCCCTACAGTAATCAACATGAGAACAATAATCATGGGCGTTGATGTTTCTCTATTCAATGGGGTGCCAACATTTGCATTTCTATGGGAGTGAGGTGTGAAAATCGATCTGCCAGGTAGCAGGAATGTGGATGAGTGTGATGACAGATGAGCACTTATATCAATGCCCATAAACATGCATGTGCAATAACAATAATAATATGAATTCCACAGTAGACCTATCCAGCAAATATAAACATTAGTGCACAACCTGAAAGCCTACCTTTTCCTTTGTAAATGTCTCCTATTTCAATGTATTACTATTGTTTATTTTTCCCCTGTTATTTTATTTTTGTGACTGCTTTTTTATTTGTTACTGACAATTCTGTTCTTTTCGTCTCTTTCAATGTTATATGAGTACAAGTACAAGTGGCTCCTGTGTAAATTAGCCTAAAAGCTTACAATGATATCCTTTTAGTTGGCCTTGTACCAGTGATTTGTACTGTCATGAACTGTACTGTTTCCTATGCAACCTTCTAATAAATTCTTCAATCAATCAATCAAACCAAATATGAACCCCAGGCAGCTATGCATATTCTGGGGGGGAATAAGCAAAAATAGCCAATCTACAAGCTCACAACGTGTCGCTCTGCGTTGCGTTGTGAGCTTGTAGATTGTCTATTTTTTGTAAAGATTTATATAAATAAAGCAGTCAAAGAAATGTGGGTGATTATGTGTAACTGGAGAGTTAATACAAATATATATTCGGATATCATTCTGCTGTTCTTCCTAATATGCTCACATAAGCTATTCAGTGGGGAGAAAGAGTGGAAATTGGTCTGGCAATTCAACAACAATAAGGATGTTTACATTTGGAGGTGGAGGTTTTGATAGTAAATGCGACCTACGGTCGCAATCACTGGCCAGATGGTCAAGACATGGAGCGACCTCACCCTAAAGGTTGAGGTTGCCCTTAGGCGTCTTACTGGTTGGTTAATGTTTAAAATGATGTGTTCTATAATAACATTATGTACTTACTGTACCACCTGAGATTATATTATATTTATATAATAATAGCAGATATATATAAAAGTAGATAGGCCTACATAAATGTATATGTTTTACATAACATTATCTACTCACCAGCTGACACTGTTTTGACATGAAATACAGAGGAGAGGATGAGGAGGGTGGCTGAGATCTTCATCATCACTGATTAGAACTCAACTTAATGTCAATTAACAGATCTATAAACACATTAATAACAGATCTACAAACACATTAATAACAGATCTACAAACAGCTGTTGACTCAAACAGAAGCTTGTGCTCTGACAGAAAATGGAGGGTTTGTTCTGTACCTTAGAAGAATCAGCCAATCAGATTAAAGATAGAGTGTTGCATCATCTGTATCCAGGGAGACAGCTTTCTAAAGTGTTGAAGGTAAACATGGTTAAATTCATGAATAAATACATTATAAACACTACAAGTAGTTTAATAAAGACATAAATACAATCTGATAATTTTTACTATGTTAGATTAGTTTTTGATAAATGTAATTTATTGTATTTCATTTAAATTTACAGAAACAGTTCATTTATTCTGCAGTTCTTAAAGAGGCAGTGCCATAGTTTTGTAGTTTTTCTGGTTTTCATGTGTCTAGGAGGTTGACAGTACTTCATTAGACCCCCTGGTGTGGTTGTTATGAGCAATTATGTATTCCCTTTGCATTTTGGATTTATTTCTCAAGGCTGCCACCTTGTGGGTCAAAAGTGCTGATCCAAAAAAACAGAGTGACATCACTCTATCTGGAGATAATAATCCCCTCCCCTTTTACCATTCACCCAACACACGTGGGTGTGGCTAACTTCAGCTGGGTCACCACCCACCATGACAACCAGGCATACTTAATGAACAGGTGGGTGTGGCCACATAAAAAAACTAATCTTAACTCTTTCTGTACACTTTTCTTTGGAAAAAATCTTCCTCCTAGTAAAATCATAATACCTGATAATCATGTATTGGGGGGGGGGGATAAATCATGGCACTGCATCTTTAATAGTAACCTAATATAGTTTAATGTTTCACATCCTACACAAACATAAAATACAAACTCAAATTAAATAACACATCTGCACACATTGCAGCCTCTATTTATTCCAGTCATATTTGTTACCATGCATATATTCTGTACAGTATAGCCATAGGCGATTCTAGCCTCTTCTATCAGGGGGTGCAAGACCGACCGCGTTCCTCATGCACGCACATGAGGAACGCGTGATCAAGACGTTGACGGTGTGAGTGTGTGCGTACGCGCGTGTGCTTTTGTGTGTGTGTCCTACTGTCTGGAACTTTTAATTTCACTTCCTGATTCACTCAGCAGCCAATCAGGATGATTGTTTTCTGAAACATCATCAGTTGCTAGGTAGAGAGACACAGTTATATTTATCATTTATTTAATCTGTAATGATTTATCATCGTTGTTGTTGTTTTGGTTACATTGTTGCTTTGTCCAGTTGTTTACTGGACCACAGCCTCTTATCTCATCCTTTTGTACATTTATAAAGTAATCAATCAATCAATCAATCAATCAATCAATCAATCAATCCCCATTCATTAATGCCAATCAATGCATTGACAGAATCCACATCATAGTTAGAATAAAAGTGTGGTGTGACATTGCCTTTATCCTCTTTCTATTTGCAAAGAGTTTGTTACATAAAAAAATCCTCAGTAGATGTTTTTTATGTCAACGTAAAATAAAAACTTGATAAAAAAATCCTCAGTAGATGTTATTATTATTATTATTATTATGAGCTACTTTCTGTGCATTCATTCAGTGCAGTCAGGTGATTATTGTTCTAGGTGTTGGAGTTTGGAAGCGCTCGTTTTCAATAACAACGTCCTGCTGCCTCCTGCATTATGTCATTATGTCATGCATTAGTGAAGGATGTCAGACCAGTAAGACTCCCTTATCGGGAATCAGGTCGCATACACAAACTTTAGAAGGCAATGGTAGCCAATCAGGAGGGAATATGGGAAATGGGACAGATTCATGTTGATGACTGTGTACCGCTTTGTGTGATTTTAGGCCAAAATGTGTAGGAGCAGTGTCCAAAAATGTGTTTTGCAAATATCGGCCTCATGGTGGCGCTAGAAGAGGGCCATGTGAGAAATGAGGGGTGGAGGTTGTGGTTTGCCAGCCAAGGAGTGTGTGTGCAAAGTTTGGCATGGATAGGGGCAAAACAGTGGCGGAGATAAGAGTAGGGGCAAAAGTGTGACGTGACGTGACGGACAGACGGAGGGACTGCCGGTGGAGCTTTTCATAGTAACTTGCGGTCGCAATTATGTCACCTGCATTATGTCATGCATTAGTAAAATATCTCCACTTTTCCATGTTGTTGTTCACACAGACATCATTCTCTCAGGGCGGGGGGTCTGGAATGAGAGCAGGACTGAATATATCCACACTTCCTTTGGGAAGCACAAACGTATGGGGAATCAGCAGGTGCTGTGATTAATGACCCCACACCAATCACAAAGCACCTGTCAATGTTGTGCCCCGTACGTTTGTGCTTCCTGCTTCCCATGTGTTCTCAAAGGAAGTTTACATAATTATGTTCAGCCCTGCAGTCATTTCAGGTCCAGCTCCGTCTCTGACAGAGAATGTCGTCCGTGTGAAGCTGGTGGAAAAGTGTAGATATTCGACTAAACACAGGTTTTCTACCAGAACCTTCAAAGGGAGATGAAACTATAAGATAATATCTGACTCCAAGTCCTAGGAATTAATTATTGGGTGAGTAAACACTTAGCACTGAGGAGATTTATCATGCAGAGGTCAGTCTGCTTAGCGTACGAGGATAGGACAGATCTATGGCTGTGTATTTGGAATACATAATAATGTAAGATCACAGACATTCTAGGGAAGTCAGAGATATGGTGGTGTAGTTGTACAATCAGTCCACTAGATGGCTCACAGTGACAACATTAAACTGCATTTTCTGTAGTCTAACTCAGTCTAAGCTCAGTCCAATGTGTTTCAGTCCAGGGACCCCTTAGCTGAGAGAGAGATGAAGCAGGGACCCCTTAGCTGAGAGAGAGATAAAGCAGGGACAGAGATGAAGCAGGGACCCCCACTACATATTTCATGTCAATGTTGCAGATTGAACTTTTTCCCCCAAATATTTCATAGATATCTTATCACTTTTATCTAAATTAGTGTTTTTTTGTTTGTTTGAGAAATGTCCCAGGTTCCATTCCAGGCCAGGGTAGCAATGTGGATGTGTCCCTGAGCAAGACTCGCACGCTCCTTGTGGGCAGCGAATCAGCTGGTTGGGCTGAAAATACTGAATTTCCCCCTTTGGAGGAAGCAGGTAACTATTATTATTAACTAGTATTATTAATGTAAAGAAGAGAAAACAAGTAGTAACTCTGAGGACCCCTTAGGGGTCCCTGGACCCCCTGTTGAAGACCCATCCTCTGGTCAGTATTTTAAATTCATATATTTACTGATTAGAGTCACACTGGTGACAGCCTGCCTCCTAGTGGTCAGATCCAGGTATGACCACAGATCAATGAGCGTCTGGACGCTAGGGTCACTGGAGGTCAGAGGTCAGAGATGCTGGTATGCAGGACACAGGTCAATGTTTGTTGATCCAACTGTCTGGTTTATGACCTGATGACCCAGACAGACAGACAGACAGACAGACAGACAGACAGACAGACAGACAGACAGACAGACAGACAGACAGACAGACAGACAGACAGACAGACAGACAGACAGACAGACAGACAGACAGACAGACAGACAGACAGACAGACATATCTCCTACTTGGCAGAGACTGTTGGTCAGATCTCTGTGAGAGAGAGAGAGAGAGAGAGGGAGAGAGAGAGAGAGAGAGAGAGAGAGAGGGAGAGAGAGAGGGACAGACAGAGAGCATTGGTCAACATGGCTTTACTAGACTGTGACCTGTGTGACCCTCATGTTTACCTGTCTGTCTGGACTAACTGACCGTTGGCTGGTTGGTTAAATACTCTTAATAACTGCCAGGATGTTTACAACATCCTGAGTAGACCATTAATATCCCAATAGACCAGACCTGGGTATTGTACGGTTGGGGGGCCGCATGCGGCCCTTTGGTTCACTCTGACCGGCCCATTTAGGGTTAATGGCAAATTACACATTAAACACATTTTCTAATTTTACCTCATGCATGGATTAAAGCTGTATTGCTTTTATTTTGCGTACAAGTGTGGCGGAGAGAGTCGCAGCCCCATCCTGAAGCCTCAAAAGTCTAGTATCTGCCCTCATTCCATAGGGATATCCCTTTGGTGCGATGGTTAAGATATTGGACTTCCGCGCGGGAGACCCGGGTTCAAAACCGGGTGGGGAGGTTCGGATCACCTCCGTTACACATATATGGACGCAATGCGTACTTCACCACATGTGCGTGATATTGGATGTTGTCTCAATAACAAGCAGGTGGTCAGACTGGTCACACGTCAAGACCACCTGCCTTACCTTACCCATCAAAAGGTAAGGCATCACCGGGTGTTTAGTTTGCGGGGAGCACATCCACAATATTTTCTGTTGTTCATGTGGCCCCATGGAAAAAATAATTGCCCACCCCAAATTGGTATGAAAGGTCACCTTCAGGCGGCTGCTACTACTTCGATTCAGTTACTATATTGTTACACCCCTAGTTCCATTTGTACTCTCTCAGAGTTACAGACCCTGTTATGGCCATTCAGAATCAGGGCTAGCTCTTGTGTGTCTTATGTGTTTCTGGTAATGTTTTCAGTGTGGTTGCCCTAACAGGCCAACCAGACTATAAGCCTAGGCTAGTACTTGTCCCACCTTATTTCTGGATGACCCCACAGTTTTTGCGTCTTGTACTTGGGCCATATGTTTAATCCAGCGGCTAGGTTAGGGATGTTAACCATTCATCTATATTGATGATTTGCATCTTGCCTTGGATCTGCTATGTGTGAACATTGTGAAAGTGAGAACGACTGGTTCAGAAGATATTCATAAATTCACCTCCAAAAAGACTTTTCCCCATGGAGACTTGAACTCATGGATATGTTTTAGTTTGTTCCATTCTCACTAGTTGCTGTGGAAGCCACTAATCTGAGAAGACTCTTTGTGTCTCCATAGGGCAGGGCTTTTCAGAGTGGGTGCTGCAGGCACCCTGGGGTGCCATGAGATAATGTGATCATATTTGGAATTTATGCTACGAGCCATGAACAAGTATTTTCCTGGAGAAATTATCAAATGTAACACTGCCAAGTCATGTGATTTAATCAATAAAACACTAATTAATTCAGATATCATCATCTTTCATAATTTTATAACAAAAACTTTAATATTTTGTAGAATGTAGAATATGCCATAAATATAAGGTTCTGGGAGTGAAGATTTGGTGAACTATTATCAAGTTTAATTATGTTAAATCACCTTTGTTTTGTAGACAAGAGTGTGCTGTTATTATACACCGTAGCCTACCACATTGTACGTGTGTGTGTGCGTGCGTGCGTGCGTGCGTGCGTGCGTGCGTGTGTGTGTGTGTGTGTGTAACAGGGACCATTGAGAGAGCTCAGCGGGGGTAAAGCGAGGACAGGGGTAAATGGGGGACATGGGGGGGAGGGGAGGAGGGGTTTGGGGGTCCCTTTATGATTCTGTACAGATCCTGTTTACGATCAGCCACTTGGAAGGACACACACACACACACACACACACACACACACACACACACACACACACATACACACACACACACACACACACACACACACACACACACACACACACACACACACACACAGTGTTTCTAGCATAAACCTGTACAGTTAATGAGTCCCCCCCCCCCCCCCCCCCCCCGTCATGCTTCCCAATGCAGACAATTGCCCCCTTTTCTTTTTTTTTCCTTCTTTCTGGTGAACTCACAAGATGGTGGGTGTGAGGTGGGGGTTGGGGGGGTGAGGTGGGGGTGGGTCGGGGTGAGGTGGGGTGTTTGGGGCTTGGGGACAACAGAGCCTGTTCTCCAGTCTCAGGCACTGTTTTACTTTCTACCAGGAGAAACAACCACAGTGTTTACTATTTACTATGTATGTAGACATTCCTGGGTAAACAGGAGAGTTGAGGAATAAATCGCAATTGAAATTTAATTGAGTGGAATGAATCCGGTGCACTGGATTCACTCAAATCAATTTCAATTCAAAGCATCTTTATTGGCACGAGAAAACATACAAGTGTCAATATACAGTATAATAAAAACAGTTGAGAAATGGGAACATAAGTATATGCAGTTGGAGGGGCTACAACATTATGTAAACAGAGCTATGTCACGTTGCGTCATACATGTTATATAGGGTATAAAGCTTTTTGGAACAAATGGCAATCTTTTGCAGTCACTTTGGGATGACTAGCATTTTTTTTCCCTCAGAATGATTTAAATAACATACAAAAAAAGGTTTAAAGGTAGAAGCTCTGTTTATACAGTAGGTCTAGAGGTCATTGGTTTGTAGTCCTTATAGGGTGGTTGTGTTCCATTATAGTCTTCTTTTATCACAACAGTTCACGGACACGTCCACGTCCATGGACGCGTCCACGTCCATGGACGCCCGCGCCCGCGTCCATGGACGTGGACGCGGGCTTCAACGGCTCTTGCTGGGATTGGTTGAGCTTCACATGACGTCCCCGGATATCTAGGCAATACATAGGCAACCACACTTGCAATTTCCAATTGCATCTCTCTTGTTTATAATTGTTATGGTGTTCATTCTTACCTCCTGCACTGTTTGCAACTTATTGAATCCTCCATAGGGCATAGCAGTGAGCGTGGTTTACTTATTATTTTTTCTCCATAGAGATTTACAAAAATATTACCATGAATTATTGTAAGCCTAGAATCACTCCATCCAGGATCCTGGTGAATCATCATCATAAAACCTTTGACCATTTTCACAGAATCAAAGGTTTTATGGTCATGATTCTCCACCATCCTGGATGGCTTGAGTCTCTGAGCTGTCCTGAGCTGTCCTGCCACAGTGCATCTACAGAGGTGTGCTGCTTGCCTTTCCTGGCTTTGTCCTGGGTTGGCTCCCATAGGGCGGCTTGCACCAAGAGGGATTAAATAAATCTTAGTTTAGGGTTAATCAAGGGTTTGTTGATCTAGGTTTTATTTTAAATCGAAATGCGTTGCACCACTTAAATTTAAGCATTGCTTAACAAATCTGTGATTAAACCCTTAACCTGTGATTAAAACCATAAACTGTGATTAATTCATGGTTTAAATGTCCTCCATCTTGGATTTCGATATAAACAAACTGGAATATGCTATTCTATTGAGCCTAATATCATTAGCGTTACTCTTTTATTCACTTCTAGGAGAATGTGGGCAGGCCTATGTTAAGAAGAGCGCCTGCAGCCAAAACAAAACAAAACAAAAATATAACCTTCCCCGTCATATGACGGTGACGCTCGGACGCTACAGTGCGGTGCGGCGCGGCGATGCGATGCGCGGCTAGAAGCAAGAAAAGACCACAGTTTTGATCACATTCACATTTGAGTCAATTATGAAGCGATTTCGAAAATTAAAACGTCTCCATGTTGCTTGGGAAGTCCACAAGCTTCCATGACAAATGTCTGTATGTCCCTGTAAATATTTAAATGTTCGCTAATTTAAAATAGCCGATTACAAGGATGTGATGAGATGTTTGTTTTCAGCTGTAAAACGCTGTCTGCAGTTTACTTGCTGTGGGGCTTCCCTCACAGGAGGGGGACCCCCATTCATGTCAATGGCATGTTTGCATTTAAACCACCTCTACAGCAGGTTTAAAATTAATCCCTTACTGATGTTTAAATCAAAGTTTAAAGAAGTGGTGCAACAGGATTAACAGTAATCCAGGTTTACAGTGAAAATTCAAACCAAGATTAAAAGGATGGTTTAAAACTAACCCTGATTAATGAAAACTAGATTTAAGGTTTGGTGCAAGCTGATTAAAAGATAAACCTTGATTTAAACCAGTTTAAGGCTTAAACCGTGTTGGTGCAAGCCGCCCATAGAGTCAGTTTGTCCTGGGTTGGCTCCCATAGAGTCAGTTTGTCCTGGGTTGGCTCCTATAGAGTCAGTTTGTCCTGGGTTGGCTCCCATAGAGTCAGTTTGTCCTGGGTTGGCTCCCATAGAGTCAGTTTGTCCTGGGTTGGCTCCCATAGAGTCAGTTTGTCCTGGGTTGGCTCCTATAGAGTCAGTTTGTCCTGGGTTGGCTCCTATAGAGTCAGTTTGTCCTGGGTTGGCTCCCATAGAGTCAGTTTGTCCTGGGTTGGCTCCCATAGAGTCAGTTTGTCCTGGGTTGGCTCCCATAGAGTCAGTTTGTCCTGGGTTGGCTCCTATAGAGTCAGTTTGTCCTGGGTTGGCTCCTATAGAGTCAGTTTGTCCTGGGTTGGCTCCCATAGAGTCAGTTTGTCCTGGGTTGGCTCCCATAGAGTCAGTTTGTCCTGGGTTGGCTCCCATAGAGTCAGTTTGTCCTGGGTTGGCTCCTATAGAGTCAGTTTGTCCTGGGTTGGCTCCCATAGTGTCAGTTTGTCCTGGGTTGGCTCCCATAGAGTCAGTTTGTCCTGGGTTGGCTCCCATAGAGTCAGTTTGTCCTGGGTTGGCTCCTATAGAGTCAGTTTGTCCTGGGTTGGCTCCCATAGAGTCAGTTTGTCCTGGGTTGGCTCCCATAGAGTCAGTTTGTCCTGGGTTGGCTCACATAGAGTCAGTTTGTCCTGGGTTGGCTCCCATAGAGTCAGTTTGTCCTGGGTTGGCTCCTATAGAGTCAGTTTGTCCCATAGAGTCAGTTTGTCCTGGGTTGGCTCCCATAGAGTCAGTTTGTCCTGGCTTGGCTCCCATAGAGTCAGTTTGTCCTGGGTTGGCTCCCATAGAGTCAGTTTGTCCTGGGTTGGCTCCCATAGAGTCAGTTTGTCCTGGGTTGGCTCCCATAGAGTCAGTTTGTCCTGGGTTGGCTCCTATAGAGTCAGTTTGTCCCATAGAGTCAGTTTGTCCTGGGTTGGCTCCCATAGAGTCAGTTTGTCCTGGCTTGGCTCCCATAGAGTCAGTTTGTCCTGGGTTGGCTCCCATAGAGTCAGTTTGTCCTGGGTTGGCTCCCATAGAGTCAGTTTGTCCTGGGTTGGCTCACATAGAGTCAGTTTGTCCTGGGTTGGCTCCCATAGAGTCAGTTTGTCCTGGGTTGGCTCCCATAGAGTCAGTTTGTCCTGGGTTGGCTCACATAGAGTCAGTTTGTCCTGGCTTGGCTCCCATAGAGTCAGTTTGTCCTGGGTCGGCTCCCATAGAGTCAGTTTGTCCTGGGTTGGCTCCCATAGAGTCAGTTTGTCCTGGGTTGGCTCCCATAGAGTCAGTTTGTCTTGGGTTGGCTCCCATAGAGTCAGTGTGTCCTGGGTTGGCTCCCATAGAGTCAGTTTGTCCTGGGTTGGCTCCTATAGAGTCAGTTTGTCCTGGGTTGGCTCCCATAGAGTCTGTAATCTGTAGTATTTTCTTTTCTTTTCTTTTTTGAATAATGGGCTCATAAAAGTGCAGGGTTAATTGGCCTCTGGACGAACGCATCATGGTCCAGGGGAGGGTGTGGTTGTATCACCTTTGCTGTTACTTTCCACTGTGTTTGTATCGTTCCAATTCACAATTTTCACCATTTACCACCTTGATTGTTGCGTTCCAAAAGGTGACGATTAAGAAAGTTCCTGAACTACGCCACCTGCAGGAATCTAGGTGTATTATCTCAAAATGCAACAGAACTCAGAGAGAGAAAAAACCTGCCATGGATCACTGGAGTGGAGCTTTCAGTTTTAACATTTTAATACACGTTTTAAGGACCAGGAGAAAACCTGTTAAAACAGCATGTCATAAAAGCTTATGGTTTGACCCACAGTTTTAGGAACCAATAATGGAGTTAGTTTTAATCAAAAGTGTTTTTTATTAATACTTTTCATCCATCCATCCATCCATCCATCCATCCATCCATCTTCAACCGCTTATCCAGAATCACGGGGGTAACAGTTCCAACTGAGACCTCCAGATTTCCTTATCCCGAGCAACTTCCTCCATTCCCTCAGGGAGTATACCGAGGCGTTCCCAAGCCAGTTTGGAGATATAATCCCTCCATCTGGTCTTTGGTCTGCCACGGGGTCTCCTCCCAGTGGGACGTGCGGTTCAATATTTGTAAAACACACACATACTAGCTGTTCAATATTTGATTTATGAAAATAAATTAAAAAAGGTTGAAAAACGTATATTTCTGCCTGACAGTGACGATCATAAACATTTATAGAGGATGGAGAAGAGAGTATATAACTCAGCGCAGGGCGGTGCTCCACATGGAGAGAGGGAGGAAGTCATAAACAAACATCAAAGAGAAGGAAACTCACAACTCACTGTACATGAAGACATGACACGCACGCACGCACGCACGCACGCACGCACGCACGCACACACACACACGTATCATCCTAATTCTCTCTCTCTCTCTCTCTCTCTCTCTCTCTCTCTCTCTCTCTCAGGTCATTCAGTCAGAGGAACCTGTAGGAACTCAATGAACTCCTGCGTGGCGTCTTCCTCTGGGCAAGTTGTAACACGCTGCACACACACACACACACACACACACACACACACACACACACACACACACACACACACACACACACACACACGGCTCTACGCTTTACTTGGACAGTGATCATGACAGCTTCCTCTCAGTCTGATTTATATTATTATTACAAAACCAATTATGATCCTGTTTCATACTTTAACCTTCCTGCAGTGTTCTGCTCCAATCTGTCCTGTTTCAACTTTCCTGTATCGTAACTTTAGCTTTTCTTTTCATCTGCGTGCCTTGAGACCTTATGATCACAAGGTGTAGCGTCTAAGATCATAGAATGCAGAGAGACAGTGTAGCGTCTCAGTAAACTATAGGATCATAGAACGCAGAGAGACAGCGTAGCGTCTCAGTAAACTATAGGATCATAGAACGCAGAGAGACAGCGTAGCGTCTCAGTAAACTATAGGATCATAGAACGCAGAGAGACAGCGTAGCGTCTCAGTAAACTATAGGATCATAGAACGCAGAGAGACAGCGTAGCGTCTCAGTAAACTATAGGATCATAGAACGCAGAGAGACAGCGTAGCGTCTCAGTAAACTATAGGATCATAGAACGCAGAGAGACAGCGTAGCGTCTCAGTAAACTATAGGATCATAGAACGCAGAGAGACAGCGTAGCGTCTCAGTAAACTATAGGATCATAGAACGCAGAGAGACAGCGTAGCGTCTCAGTAAACTATAGGATCATAGAACGCAGAGAGACAGCGTAGCGTCTCAGTAAACTATAGGATCATAGAACGCAGAGAGACAGCGTAGTGTCTCAGTGTCTCAGACAGTGTAGACATTTTGACTGGGTTACTTTTACTTGTAGTGGACTACATTTTCACCAGGAGTATCTGTACTCTTACTCAAGTCCTGGTGGTCGAGTACTCTGTCCATCTCTGCAGAGTACTGGTGCTTTTAAATGGCAGCATTTCCATCAACAAGACAAACTCCAGACATCAGTCACAATCAGCAGCAAACATTCACCTTTATTTATCAATGTTTAAATATGTTTTCTCAAAGCAACAGATGCAGACAATTATAAACACAACAGATTGGAATGGAAAGGAGAAAAGAAAAAAACAGTTGCAGAGGACAGGTGTGATGCTGGCCCCGCCCCCACCATGTGACCAGGTGTGTTTTTTCATCCAACCAGAGACAGAGTTTAGACTCTTTGGTCCAAGGTTTTCATCCATACAGCTGGTCACCATGGCAACCAGGCAGCATCACACCTGCATCTCCATGACTACAGGACAGCATCATATCTCTGACCCAACCCTTCCATTTAATAAAGTGAACTCTGTTACCCCTGCGACCTGATTCTGGATAAGCGGTTGAAGATGATGGATGGATAATAGTGATAATTGAAAATCAATAATTTAAATGTGAAACAAAAGTTACAAAAAATGAAGAAAAAAAAATAATAGTGAAAATAGCAAACATACAAGCTTGTAGATTAGGGTGACCAGACGTCCCGGTTCGGCCGGGACAGTCCCGTTTTCAAGCTGCGTGTCCCGGTGTCCCGACAATTATCTCTAAAACACTAATATGTCCCGGTTTTCGCCAGAATTAAAATAATAGTATCTGTTTTCAGTGGTTGCATAGACATTCATCATGTTCTTTTCATGAAAACATGCTCACCTAACCAATCAGAAAAAAGGAACAAATTCATTGCCTGTCTGAATTCAACACTGAGGCTGTTTGTCAATCACTCACTGCCTGTTTGCATCCCTGCGGTGTGTGTGTGCGCGTGCACGAACGTGCACGGTAACGTGCACATTGCTTTTAAGGTTGCGGTTTTAAGCAACAGTGGTTTGCGTCCCGGTTTGAGTGGCTGAAAATATGGTCACCCTATTGTAGATCTGCTATTTTCACTATTCTTTGCACAGCACTGCAGAGAGACAAGCCCTACTCCTCTCAGGACTGAAGTCAGTAATCGATTGGGACGTCCAGTTTCTCTACAGGACATTCAGGCATCCACAACGGTGTTGTGAACATGTAGATCTGCTATTTTCACAATAGAAAGTATTTTCGTCTTTCTCTGGTGGGAGTCGACTTATGTAGTGAAGTCGATTGAGTCGACTTGTCGACTTTTTCGTTAATGCCCTAACGCACACACGCACACACACACACACACACACACACACACACACACACACACACACACACACACACACACACACACACACACACACACACACACACACACACTGTGTCTACAGCTACAGTGAGTTAATCCTGAAACATCCCAACTTGACAGGACTTGTCAGACTATACAATCATTTATATAATATGGTAATTTATACAATCAATTATATAATATAATTTATACAATCATTCATTCATATCAGGGATCTTCGATGTTTGTTTAAGGTCAAGGACCCCTCAGCTGAGAGAGAGATGAAGCAGGGACCCCCCCCCCCCCCCCCCCCACATCACTACATATTGTATTGCATAATAACCTTCTGTACTTGGTCTGTTCTTTTCCCCTGTACACCAAAGCTCGTTCTAATGTTCAGAAATTGGGTTTTCTCTTATAAAACAAATTCTTAAAGCAGCCCTGTGTAGTTTGGGGCATCAGTGGCCACTTTGGACACAAATCACAATGGCAGCCAATCGTCTTATAGACTTCATTACCCAGGAGTCTCTGCAAGCATTGTCTGGCGAGGACGTGCTGTGATTGGCCAATCTTCGCTTTGACTGACAGTTCTGCCTCTGCAAATGTCAGGATGAAACCCATTGTCTCCCCTTTGCACTGTAATACGGTCAGTGAGTCTCTATGTATGGAAGGATGATTGTTATTGCTTAAACATTTAACTTTATCATTTTGTGGGGCATCTAGTACGGATGCCCCCCGATTGCCTTCCTAGGAAGGTCCTCGATGCGCGTCCCACTGGGAGGAGACCCTGTGGCAGACCAAAGACCAGATGGAAGGATTATATCTCCAAACTGGCCTGGGAACGCCTCGGTATACTCCCTGAGGGAGTGGAGGAAGTTGCTCGGGATAAGGAAATCTGGAGGTCTCAGTTGGATAGTTGTTAAAAAAGGTACACAGTGCTGCTTTAGTGCCAATAATAATTATAAGTGGATTGAGAAAAGACACATTTATAGCAAAAGGGGCATAATAATAATAATAATAATAACAATAATAATAGCAATAATGATACACAGTTCATGTTTGCTCCAATCAACTTGCTGCCATGTTTCAGGCATCATCAGTGCATTTATGTAACTAAAAACTGTCACAGTCCTTTTGAACAAGTCCTTTTGAACAAGTCCTTTTGAACAAGTCCTTTTGAACAAGTCCTTTTCCACACCAGTCTGGGACCACAGAGCTAAACCTTCTTCTGAAAGCACCTTTTTTTCCTGACAAGCGTCTTTTCATCTTTCTGTTTCATACAAAAATACAACTTTCTCTGCCTCTTTCCTAAACGTGGGGAAGAAATACTAAATAACAGAACGCAATAACAGTTTCTTTTTTTACCGTCCACGTCGGTGCCCTTTACCCTAGCGCAGTGGTTCTCAAAGTGGATTCCAGGGACTCTCTAGGTTCTAAATGGACCCTTACACCTTCTGTAACTCTGACAGTGTACACGGGTCCATTTGGTTCCATTAGTACACTGTCAGAGCCAAAAGGGGAGACCTTCAGAAGTCAAGGTTCGAGACCCTCTGCCCTAGCGTTTGCCATAGCTGTCCTCCAGCCACCGCCGGACCTCGGTCAGGTTGTAGTAAAACGGTCCCTTGCCGCTGACGTAGGCCACGCGGCGCCGCTGCACCACGCACACACGCTCGTTGGAGACGCCGTAGGCCGCGTTGGCGGTGTTGTCCATGCAGTCGGCCACCAGGTGGCACTGTGGCGGCAGCGCGTAGTGTTGGGCCAGGTGGCGGGCGGCCAGACGCTCACCCAGCGTGCGGTGCTTGCGCGGGGCGCGCAGGGTGCCGTGCCCCCCGCTGCCCGCCCAGCCATCAGACGGGTGCGCCTCGTCGATGTACACCAGCAGGAAGTCAGCGGCGTGGCAGTAGTCCTCCACCAGCCGCCGGAACGCCGGCAGGTGGCCCACGAATGGAGGTCAGCTGGCAGAGCCGAAGTTCACCACCAGGGGGCGACCGTTGTCCTCCGGGGACTCGAAGTCCAGGAGGCGGAGCTCCTCCTCCTCCTCGCCGGCGTTGGCACCGGAGGCACCGCCTCCACCGGAGGCACCGCCTCGGCGGGCACCGCTGCTACTGGGCACCCGCACCACTCTGGAGTTGGGCGCCTCGCCACCCAGCTTCACCTGGGCAGAGAGAGAGAGAGAGAGAGAGAGAGAGAGAGAGAGAGAGAGAGAGAGAGAGAGAGAGAGAGAGAGAGAGAGAGAGAGGAGAGAGAGAAGGAGAGAGAGAGAGAGAGAGAGAGAGAGAGAGAGAGAGTTAGTTGTACGTCTCAGAAGGAGAGCTCCGACAGAGGATACTGCAGTTTGTTTTACTCTCAGAAGAATGAAGAGGGGGAGCTTTTTTTCTCCCTCTTTTTATGCAAGTTGTTTGCAAGACAAAAATTCTGATTCTAATTCTGCTGTTTGTTTGTTTGTTTTTTTGGAAGGGGGGGGGGGGGGGGGGACAGGACAGTTTGGCTCAGCACCAAAGATGGAGGATTGTTGTGCGTTATTATAATATTTTTGGGGTCTTTGAACCATACTATGCTTCTCTCTATGGTCTGCAGTAATGTGACTTGAAGAGCAAACAAATGCTGCCAGTGTTTGGCCAGTGATTCCTGCCTGGACTTTGGACCCTGATTCATCAGGACTGGGACGTGCTTTGGAACGCGGGAGGGCAGATTGTCACAACTTCACCGGGGAGATTTCTTTACATAGATCCTGTTTCTGAGCCAACTCTAGGAACTCTATAGGAACTCTAAGAACTCAAGGAACTCTAGAACTCTTGGACCTTCAGGAACCTCATGACACCACGGTGCCAAAACCCTTTCTCTGCACACAGGACACCAGAGAACGGATCGGTCTTGCAGAAAATTTAAATCAAACCACTTTTTCCTCTGGCCGTTCACCAGCACTATAACTACAACTACAACTGCAAAGGAGTTAGACACGTGCTTTGCAGCTTGCAACCTTCTAAACTTGACTAAAAATGACATCATCATTTGACTACTCAACCAGTTAAATCACAAAAAGAAATCTAAATTATTTAGAAGATTGCCTGAGATGCATTGAGAGCTTGCAGATCAGCAATTTGATTCACCTATAATGTTCACCTATAATTGTGTGCCCAAAACTGAGGATGCCATGGGAGTCAAGGGGTTAAACATGAACTCCATAACTCTTCATACTTCAATGCAGAGAGTGGTTCTCAAGTTAGTTTGATTTCATAGATATTAAATATTTAACAGATAAGTTACCGCACTACAACTGACCTTCATCAGAGTGGTGTGGGATTCCTCTAATTGAGTACAAAGGACCCCAACGTAAACAAGCCGAGTTTTATTTTTTGTATCCTATAGTAGACCTTGTATCTGAACTGTAGGCCTACTGTCTTGTGCTTTTCCTTTGCAAACTGCTAATAAAGAAGACATCTATACATTTTACAATTTACAATGTACAATCAATCAATCTAGACGATTATGTAATTCTATGTTGACATTTAGGCCAATGAACTGTCATCTAGGATGACATAATAAAGCCATCAGTGTGGTGAAATGATGGCTTTATTAAGTATGATATGACAATGATGCAGAAAAACTGCATTGATTCAAATAAAAAGCCACAGGATTGGATGGTATATTGATATACATCCTAAAGGCATATCTTCTTCTGTCAGATTATCATTCATGTTTAAATTGAACCAGCTTGCTAATGTTCAGGGCACGTGTGTGAATGCACATCGATTGAAGATTAATGTGAGTTTGTTTTGAGTTAGGGTTAGGGTTAACTGCCATTCCTGCAGAGTTCACAAACATTAGACAGAAAGGAGACATTTTCAGAACATAGAGCAGGCTATGCCTCATTTTCACCATAATCACAAAAAAAAACCATCATTATATTTGGAGAGAAAAAATAAGTCCCTTTGACGGCACGTAAGTCCTGCACAATGACTGAACCAAACGGACCCTAACTCTCTCAGAGTTACATTTAACTCTTTACAAAGCTCTTTCTGAATCTCACTGTACTCAACCTCCCAGCATGCAGCAGCATTACCTGTTGTGCTGCACTAGTGGGAACCAAGCGGACCCTTGCTTTATTACACGTCCATTCAGTTCCATTCACACACTCAGAGATAAAAGTAACGTTATGATCTGCTTTG